>NW_027006053.1:78156-80656 GCF_036934945.1 Oncorhynchus masou masou | reverse complement strand
ACAGACAGTAGTCCCTGATTAACAGACAGTAGTCCCTGATTAACAGACAGTAGTCCCTGATTAACAGACAGTAGTCCCTGCTGATTAACAGACAGTAGTCCCTGATTAACAGACAGTAGTCCCTGATTAACAGACAGTAGTCCCTGATTAACAGACAGTAGTCCCTGATTAACAGACAGTAGTCCCTGATTAACAGACAGTAGTCCCTGATTAACAGACAGTAGTCCCTGATTAACAGACAGTAGTCCCTGATTAACAGACAGTAGTCCCTGATTAACAGACAGTAGTCCCTGCTGATTAACAGACAGTAGTCCCTGCTGATTAACAGACAGTAGTCCCTGCTGATTAACAGGCAGTAGTCCCTGCTGATTAACAGACAGTAGTCCCTGATTAACAGACAGTAGTCCCTGATTAACAGACAGTAGTCCCTGATTAACAGACAGTAGTCCCTGATTAACAGACAGTAGTCACTGATTAACAGACAGTAGTCACTGATTAACAGACAGTAGTCCCTGATTAACAGACAGTAGTCCCTGATTAACAGACAGTAGTCCCTGATTAACAGACAGGAGTCCCTGATCAACAGACAGTAGTCCCTGATTAACAGACAGTAGTCCCTGCTGATTAACAGACAGTAGTCCCTGATTAACAGACAGTAGTCCCTGATTAACAGACAGTAGTCCCTGATTAACAGACAGTAGTCCCTGATTAACAGACAGTAGTCCCTGATTAACAGACAGTAGTCCCTGATTAACAGACAGTAGTCCCTGATTAATAGACAGTAGTCCCTGATTAATAGACAGGAGTCCCTGATCAACAGACAGTAGTCCCTGATTAACAGACAGTAGTCCCTGATTAACAGACAGTAGTCCCTGATTAACAGACAGTAGTCCCTGATTAACAGACAGTAGTCCCTGATTAACAGACAGTAGTCCCTGATTAACAGACAGTAGTCCCTGCTGATTAACAGACAGTAGTCCCTGATTAACAGACAGTAGTCCCTGATTAACAGGCAGTAGTCCCTGATTAACAGACAGTAGTCACTGATTAACAGGCAGTAGTCTCTGATTAACAGACAGTAGTCCCTGATTAACAGACAGTAGTCCCTGATTAACAGGCAGTAGTCCCTGATTAACAGACAGTAGTCCCTGATTAACAGACAGTAGTCCCTGATTAACAGGCAGTAGTCCCTGATTAACAGACAGTAGTCCCTGATTAACAGACAGTAGTCCCTGATTAACAGACAGTAGTCCCTGATTAACAGACAGTAGTCTCTGATTAACAGACAGTAGTCCCTGATTAACAGACAGTAGTCCCTGATTAACAGACAGTAGTCCCTGATTAACAGACAGTAGTCCCTGATCAACAGACAGTAGTCCCTGATTAACAGACAGTAGTCCCTGATTAACAGGCAGTAGTCCCTGATTAACAGACAGTAGTCCCTGATTAACAGACAGTAGTCCCTGATTAACAGACAGTAGTCCCTGATTAACAGACAGTAGTCCCTGATTAACAGACAGTAGTCCCTGATTAACAGACAGTAGTCCCTGATTAACAGACAGTAGTCCCTGCTGATTAACAGACAGTAGTCCCTGATTAACAGACAGTAGTCCCTGATTAACAGACAGTAGTCCCTGATTAACAGACAGTAGTCCCTGATTAACAGACAGTAGTCCCTGCTGATTAACAGACAGTAGTCCCTGATTAACAGACAGTAGTCCCTGATTAACAGACAGTAGTCCCTGATTAACAGACAGTAGTCCCTGATTAACAGACAGTAGTCCCTGATTAACAGACAGTAGTCCCTGATTAACAGACAGTAGTCCCTGCTGATTAACAGACAGTAGTCCCTGATTAACAGACAGTAGTCCCTGATTAACAGACAGTAGTCCCTGATTAACAGACAGTAGTCCCTGATTAACAGACAGTAGTCCCTGATTAACAGACAGTAGTCCCTGATTAACAGACAGTAGTCCCTGCTGATTAACAGACAGTAGTCCCTGATTAACAGACAGTAGTCCCTGATTAACAGACAGTAGTCCCTGATTAACAGACAGTAGTCCCTGATTAACAGACAGTAGTCCCTGCTGATTAACAGACAGTAGTCCCTGATCGACAGACAGTAGTCCCTGATCAACAGACAGTAGTCCCTGATCAACAGACAGTAGTTCCTGATCGACAGACAGTAGTCCCTGATCGACAGACAGTAGTCCCTGATCGACAGACAGTAGTCCCTGATCAACAGACAGTAGTTCCTGATCGACAGGCAGTAGTCCCTGATCGACAGGCAGTAGTTCCTGATCGACAGGCAGTAGTCCCCGATCAACAGGCAGTAGTCCCTGATTAACAGGCAGTAGTCCCTGATTAACAGACAGTAGTCCCCGATCAACAGACAGTAGTCTCTGATTAACAGACAGTAGTCCCTGATCAACAGGCAGTAGTCCCTGATCAACAGGCAGTAGTCCCTGATCAACAGGCAGTAGTTCCTGCTGCTGTTATA
>NW_027006053.1:60858-77656 GCF_036934945.1 Oncorhynchus masou masou | reverse complement strand
GCCTTATTATTATTGGACCATGCTGGTCATTTGTGAACATTTGAAAATCTTGGCCATGTTCTGTTATAATCTCCACCGGCACAGCCAGAAGAGGACTGGCCACCCCACATAGCCTGGCCTTGTTTTAGAAGTCTTACCCTGGCCTTGTTTTAGAGAGTCTTACCCTGGCCTAGTTTTAGAGGAGTCTTACCCTGGCCTTGTTTTAGAGGAGTCTTACCCTGGCCTTGTTTTAGAGGTCTTACCCTGGCCTTGTTTTAGAGGAGTCTTACCCTGGCCTAGTTGGCCTAGAGGACTCTTACCCTGGCCTTGTTTTAGAGAGGGGACTCTTACCCTGGCCTTGTTTTAGAGGAGTCTTACCCTGGCCTTGTTTTAGAGGACTCTTACCCTGGCCTAGTTTTAGAGGGAGTCTTATCCTGGCCTTGTTTTAGAGGACTCTTACCCTGGCCTTGTTTTAGGGGACTCTTACCCTGGCCTAGTTTTAGAGGACTCTTACCCTGGCCTAGTTTTAGAGGAGTCTTACCCTGGCCTTGTTTTAGAGGGACTCTTACCCTGGCCTAGTTTTAGAGGAGTCTTACCCTGGCCTTGTTTTAGCTTTAGAGTCTTACCCTGGCCTAGTTTTAGAGGAGTCTTACCCTGGCTTTGCTTTAGAGGAGTCTTACCCTGGCCTAGTTCTAGAGGAGTCTTACCCTGGCCTAGTTTTAGGAGTCTTACCCTGGCCTAGTTGTAGAGGAGTCTTACCCTGGCCTAGTTTTAGAGGAGTCTTACCCTGGCCTAGTTTTAGAGGACTCTTACCCTGGCCTAGTTTTAGAGGAGTCTTACCCTGGCTTTGCTTTAGTTTTAGAGTCTTACCCTGGCCTTGCTTTAGAGGAGTCTTACCCTGGCCTAGTTTTACCCTGGCCTAGTTTTAGAGTCTTACCCCTGGCCTTGTTTTAGAGGAGTCTTGCCCTGGCCTAGTTTTAGAGGAGTCTTACCCTGGCCTAGTTTTAGAGGAGTCTTACCCTGGCCTAGTTTTAGAGGAGTCTTACCCTGGCTTTGCTTTAGAGGAGTTTTACCCTGGCCTTGCTTTAGAGGAGTCTTACCCTGGCCTAGTTCTAGAGGAGTCTTACCCTGGCTTTGAAGTCCACGGCAGCGCCGCGGTTGAGGAGGAGCGTTGCCACGTTGATGTTGCCGTAGTGAGCAGCAATGTGCAGCGGAGTAAAGCCACTCTAGAAAACAGACACACCATGACATCAGCACTCAGTCACAACACAACCAATCAGAGCAGCCTCTCACACCGTCATAGCCAGATGGGACTGCTCTTTGATCAGACACACTGCAGACCCTTCCTACAGCCCAATGATCTAATTCCTCCCAAAGTGTGCGCTTGTTCACTTCCCTTCACTGATTTTAAAGTAAATGACTGGTATATGAAATATGGTAGAAACGACCATTAGTCTATGGTTCCTCCATAGAGTTTTAGTTCATCAGTTGTGAACTTCAAGTTGTCTGAAGCAGATGTTGTACTTGACTATACACTACAGTAGTGCTGGGTGGAACTGTGATCTACAGTAGGCCTGTTATCTGTGTTCTGTTGGGGAACAGAAAAAGCAGCATAGACACATTTAGAGTAGAGGACTGTTGATGCTGCAGCCATCACTAGGGCTTTCTGCTGACCGACACCTGCCTGCCTCAGGGTGCCTGGGTTAGAGTTCTCCTGCCTGGGTTAGAGTCATGCACAAGCCTGGGGATGTTAAGGCAGAGACACCCACTGAGAGGGACTAGCTGGTGGACTGGGTCTCTGCTGCCAGGGGATAGCTTCCTTTATTCTTTATTTGGATCCACATTAGCTGGCACCTTGGCAACCGCTCGTCTTCCTGGGGTCCAATGGTGTCTTACAGTACCTCATCACAGAACTCAGCCTGTGGTGCTGACACAGAGGCCAGGAGACAAACTTACTGCATCATCACCATCCCCAACTCTAACACCGTGGCTAACCAACTCTAACATTGTGGCTAACCAACTCTAACATCATGCTAACCAACTCTAACATCATGCCGATCAGCTCTAACATCATGCTGACCAGCTCTAGCATCATGTTAACCAACTCTAACATCATGTGCTAACCAACTCTAACATCATCTAACCAACTCTAACACCATGCTAACCAACTCTAACAAACTCTAACATCATGTTAACCAGCTCTAACATCTAACCAATTCTACATCATGTTAACCAACTCTAACAATAACCAACTCTAACATCATGTTAACCAACTCTAACATCTAACTAACATCATGCTAACCAACTCTAACATCATGCTAACCAACTCTAACATCAACTCTAACATCATGTTAACCAACTCTAACATCCTGCTAACCAACTCTAACATCATGTTAACCAACTCTATTCAACTCTAACATCATGCTAACCAGCTCTAACATCATGCTAACCAGCTCTAACATCATGTTAACCAGCTCTAACATCATGCTAACAAGCTCTAACATCATGCTAACCAGCTCTAACATCATGTTAACCAAATCTAACGTCATGCTAACCAACTATTCAACTCTAACATCATTAACCAACTCTAACATCATGGCTAACCAACTCTAACATCATGCTAACCAACTCTAACATCATGGCTAACCAACTCTAACAATGTTAACCAAATCAAGTCAAATTTTATTGGCCACATACAGATGTTATTGCAGGTGTAGTGAAATGCTTGTGCTTCTAGAAGTGACAGTGCAGTAATATCTAACAAGTAATATCATATTCTCAAAATACATGTAAATCTAAGTCAGGAATGGATTAAGCATATATACATATTTGTCAGAGTGGCATTGGACCAACTCTAACATCACACTAACCAACTCTAACATCACGGTAAACAACTCTAACATCACGCTAACCAACTCTAACATCACGCTAACCAACTCTAACATCATGTTAGATGCATCATGCAAGATACCTGCCCTCCAGGACACCTACAGCACCCGATGTCACAGGAAGGCCAAAAAGATCATCAAGGACAACAATCACCTGAGCCACTGCCTGTTCACCCTGCTATCATCCAGAAGGCGAGGTCAGTACAGGTGCATCAAAGCTGAGACCGAAAAAACTAACAAAACAGCTTCTATCTCAAGGCCATCAGACTGTTCAATAGCCATCACTAGCACATTAGAGGCTGCTGCCTATATACATAGACTAGAAATCACGGAACACTAGTCACTTTAATAATGTTTACATATGTTGCATTACTCATCTCATATGTATATACTGTATTCTATCCTATTCTACTGTATCTTAGTCTATGACGCTCTGACATTGCTCGTCCAAATATGTATATATTCTTTATTCCATTACTTTACTATAGATTGTATGTATTGTTAGATATTACTTGTTAGATATTACTGCACTGCTGGAGCTAGAAACACAAGCATACGCTACACCCGCAATAACATCTGCTAAACACGTGTATGTGACATGTAACATTTTATTTGATGTTGCTTTTTTGGAGGGGGGATATCTTTTATTGACAAAATTAAATGTCAGTGGCCATTGGCGCTTCAAGTGTTAACCAGCTCTAACATCATGCTAACCAAGTTCTTAAGGGTTTTATGACTGGATAAAGGAAGCCAGCCCCTCAGCTGTAAAGACCCTCAGTCCATGTTGTCAGTACATCGAGGTCAGAGGTCATGCTACTTTCTAGTCCCTTCTGGAAAGCATCAAGACAGACAGTAAATACAATAACAGAAGAAGCAATGCAGGAACAGGGAGGAGAGATGAGGCAGCAGCAGTTAGCAGCAGGGTGTGAGGTGGTGGGCTGTGAGTGTTGAGTGTGTAGAGGAGATCCAAATATACCTCTGTGGTCCTATTCACCATCATCTAGGGAGAGCAACACCAGCGAGAGGTGAAGAGAGGAGAGAATGGGAGGTTAGTGCATCACAACGACACTATGGCTGCACCATGCTGTACGATGGTGGGAAGAGTCATGATAACAACATAACAGTCAGGATAACAGTCAGGTACCGGTACACAACATTAACACCACAGACATGAACACAGTAACACAGGGTACTACTTTTGTCAGCATACTGATATTATAGAACATCTACAGAGTCAAATTACACTATAACAGTAACATCAGAACTCTGCACCTTCAAGTTCACAATAACTACATCTACAACAACCACAGTGAGGTGGTATCCTATGAAGAAAGCTATATCTACTCAGGGTTTGTAGCAGGCTTGTAACTACGTGTGCATGTCACACATGGAGAGTCGAATGCAGAACTCTTCATTGAGACGATGCTGAAACATCAATCCATGGGTGAGTGACGCGTTTTCTTTCTATGGTGTGAAATAGTCTTTCAGAAGAGACGTCTGTATTTCATTACTTATCGTTAATGACTGAGCACCTTTTATCCCACTCCTATCAATAAAATAATTGTATCGTTAATGTGTTTATTTTATTTAACCTTTATTTAACTAGGCAAGTCAATTAAGCACAAATTCTTATTTACAATGACGGCCTACTAAAAGGCAAAAGGCCTCCTGCGGGGACGGGGGGCCTGGGATTAAAAATAAAAACAATATAAATATAGGACAACACACAATCACTGTATGTGTCATACAAAAGCTACCAATGCATTCAGTCATTGCTAGGGGTGGCAGGTAGCCTAGTGGTTAGAGTGTTGGGGCACTAACCAAAACGTTGCTGGATTGAATCACCAAGCTGACAAGGTAAAAATCTGTCGTTCTGCCCCTGAACATGGCAGTTAACCCGCTGTTCCCTGGTAGGCCGTCATTGTAAATAACAATTTGTGCTTAATTGACTTGCCTAGTTAAATAAAGGTTATATGAATAAATCTAAATAAATTACTAAATAGTGTGATATTAATATTTTAAAATACATTTACTCCTGAGGTGCTGACCTGTTGCACCCTCTACAACCACTGTGATTATTATTATTATCTGACACTGCTGGTCATCTATGAACATTTCAACATCTTGGCCATGTTATGTTATAATCTCCACCCGGCACAGCCAGAAGAGTACTGGCCACCCCTCATAGCCTGGTTCCACTCTAGGTTTCTTCCTAGGTTTTGGCCTTTCTAGGGAGTTTTTCCTAGCCACTGTGCTTCTACATCTGCATTGCTTGCTGTTTGGGGTTTTAGGCTGGGTTTCTGTACAGCACTTTGAGATATCAGCTGATGTAAGAAGGGCTTTATAAATACATTTGATTGATTTTATATTGTTTTCTTCCTCAACTGAAGGGGATGATGACGTAATCTTTGCGAGAAGGAGGGAATCTGATTTAGCACAGACACTTCATTCAGGATAAATGGAGTTAGCCCTAAGTTAGCCTGCCCTGGAACAGGTTAGTTCTGAATGCAGGATAATGGAGTTAGCCCTGAGTTAGCCTGCCCTGGAGCAGGTTAGCCCTAAGTTAGCCTGCCCTGGAGCAGGTTAGTTCTGAATGCAGGGTAGTGGAGTTAGCCCTGAGTTAGCCTGCCCTGGAGCAGGTTAGTTCTGAATGCAGGATAGTGGAGTTAGCCCTGAGTTAGCCTGCCCTGGAGCAGGTTAGCTAAGTTAGCCTGCCCTGGAGCAGGTTAGTTCTGAATGCAGGGTAGTGGAGTTAGCCCTGAGTTAGCCTGCCCTGGAGCAGGTTAGTTCTGAATGCAGGATAGTGGAGTTAGCCCTGAGTTAGCCTGCCCTGGAGCAGGTTAGTTCTGAATGCAGGATAGTGGAGTTAGCCCTGAGTTAGCCTGCCCTGGAGCAGGTTAGCCCTGAGTTAGCCTGCCCTGGAGCAGGTTAGTTCTGAATGCAGGATAGTGGAGTTAGCCCTGAGTTAGCCTGCCCTGGAGCAGGTTAGTTCTGAATGCAGGATAGTGGAGTTAGCCCTGAGTTAGCCAGCCCTGGAGCAGGTTAGCCCTGAGTTAGCCTGCCCTGGAGCAGGTTAGTTCTGAATGCATGATAGTGGAGTTAGCCCTGAGTTAGCCTGCCCTGGAGCAGGTTAGTTCTGAATGCAGGATAGTGGAGTTAGCCCTGAGTTAGCCTGCCCTGGAGCAGGTTAGTTCTGAATGCAGGATAGTGGAGTTAGCCCTGAGTTAGCCAGCCCTGGAGCAGGTTAGTTCTGAATGCAGGATAGTGGAGTTAGCCCTGAGTTAGCCTGCCCTGGAGCAGGTTAGTTCTGAATGCAGGATAGTGGAGTTAGCCCTGAGTTAGCCTGCCCTGGAACAGGTTAGTTCTGAATGCAGGATAGTGGAGTTAGCCCTGAGTTAGCCTGCCCCTGTTCTGATGCAGGATAGTGGGTTAGCCCTGAGTTAGCCTGCCCTGGAGCAGGTTAGTTCTGAATGCAGGATAGTGGAGTTAGCCCTGAGTTAGCCTGCCCTGGAGCAGGTTAGCCCTGAGTTAGCCTGCCCTGGAGCAGGTTAGTTCTGAATGCAGGATAGTGGAGTTAGCCCTGAGTTAGCCTGCCCTGGAACAGGTTAGTTCTGAATGCAGGATAGTGAGCAGGTTAGCCCTGAGTGCAGGATAGCCCTGGAGCAGGTTAGCCCTGAGTTAGCCTGCCCTGGAGCAGGTTAGCCCTGAGTTAGCCTGCCCTGGAGCAGGTTAGTTCTGAATGCAGGATAGTGGAGTTAGCCCTGAGTTAGCCTGCCCTGGAGCAGGTTAGTTCTGAGTTACCTGGCTAACTCCTTAAACCTGATTCCTAGGATAGCCCTGTGGTCAGAGTGCAGATAAAGGACTAGTGATTGGTGCGCTGTCTGTGTGGTACCTTGGACTCGACATCTGCGTTGTGGTCGATCTGGAGCAGCAGGGCAGCAGCCTTGGTGTCGTCCTTCCGTGCGGCGATGTGGAGCGCCGGGAGCCGGACCTTTCCTTTAGTGTCATTCTCCAGGAGCAGAGAAACCACCTGTTCATGTCCCTGCTGCAACGCCACCGCCAGGGGCGTGAAGCCATCCTACAGTAGAGATAACAGTCACTATATATACTATACCATACTGCAACACCACCGCCAGGGGCGTGAAGCCATCCTACAGTAGAGATAACAGTCACTATATATACTATACCATACTGCAACAACACCGCCAGGGCGTGAAGCCATCCTACAGTAGAGATAACAGTCACTATATATACTATACCATACTGCAATACTAACCCTGACCTCTGACCCCAACACTGTACGGTACTACCTCTTATAAGACTACCAGAACACCAGCAGCAGTGAGGGGCGTTGTCATCAGGGGCTGTTGCTGTGCAGTATCCTAACAATATTACACTGAACAAAAATAGAACCGCAACATGCAACAATGTCTACCATTTTACTGAGTGACAGATCATATGAGGAAATCAGCCAATTGAAGTAAATTCACTAGGCCCAAATCTATACATTTCACATGACTGAGCAGGGGTGCAGCCACTTGACAGCCAGGCCCACCCACTGCGGAGACAGGCCCACCCACCTGGGGGCCCACCCACTGCGGAGACAGGCCCACCCACCGGGAGACAGGCCCACCCACCGGGAGACAGGCCCACCCACCGGGGAGACAGGCCCACCCACTGCGGAGACAGGCCCACCCACCGGGAGACAGGCCCACCCACCGGGAGACAGGCCCACCCACTGGGGAGACAGGCCCACCCACCGCGGAGACAGGCCCACCCACCGGGGAGACAGGCCCACCCACCGGGGAGACAGGCCCACCCACCGGGGAGACAGGCCCACCCACCGGGGAGACAGGCCCACCCACCGGGGAGACAGGCCCACCCACCGGGGAGACAGGCCACCCACCGGGGAGACAGGCCCACCCACTGGGGAGACAGGCCCACCCACCGGGGAGACAGGCCCACCCACCGGGGAGACAGGCCCACCCACCGGGGAGACAGGCCCACCCACTGGGGAGACAGGCCCAGCCACTGGGGAGACAGGCCCACCCACCGGGGAGACAGGCCCACCCACTGGGGAGACAGGCCCACCCACTGGGGAGACAGGCCCACCCACCGGGGAGACAGGCCCAGCCACCGGGGAGACAGGCCCACCCACTGGGGAGACAGGCCCACCCACTGGGGAGACAGGCCCACCCACTGGGGAGACAGGCCCACCCACCGGGGAGACAGGCCCAGCCACTGGGGAGACAGGCCCACCCACTGGGGAGACAGGCCCACCCACCGGGGGGGAGACAGGCCTACCCACTGGGAGACAGGCCCAGCCACTGGGAGACAGGCCCACCCACTTAGGAGACAGGCCCACCCACTGGGAGACAGGCCCACCCACTCGGGAGACAGGCCCACCCACTGGGGAGACAGGCCCACCCACTGGGGAGACAGGCCCACCCACTGGGGAGACAGGCCCAGACAATCAGAATGAGTTTTTCCCCACAAAAGGGCTTCATTACAGACAGAAACACTCAGCACGTATGGAACATTTATGGGATTTTTCATTTCAGCTCATGAAACATGGGAACTACACTTTACAGATTGAGTGACATTGAGTGACATCCTTGTTCCGTCACTGTTTCAGTTGCCTCTCCTGCCCTCTCTAGTACCATAGTTTAGCATCACTATTATACAGTACCATGGTTTAACATCACTATTATACAGTGCCATGGTTAATATCACTATTATACAGTGCCATGGTTAATATCACTATTATACAGTACCATAGTTTAGCATCACCATTATACAGTACCATGGTTATTATCACTATTATACAGTACCATGGTTTAACATCACTATTATACAGCCCTATAGTTTAATATCACTATGATACAGCCCCCTATAGTTTAATATCACTATTATACAGCCCTATAGTTTAACATCACTATTATACAGTACCATGGTTATTATCACTATTATACAGTACCATGGTTATTATCACTATTATACAGCCCTATAGTTTAATATCACTATTATACAGTACCATAGTTTAACATCACTATTATACAGTACCATGGTTTAACATCACTATTATACAGCCCTATAGTTTAACATCACTATTATACAGCCCTATAGTTTAACATCACTATTATACAGTACCATGGTTTAACATCACTATTATACAGCCCTATAGTTTAACATCACTATTATACAGCCCTATAGTTTAACATCACTATTATACAGTACCATGGTTTAACATCACTATTATACAGCCCTATAGTTTAACATCACTATTATACAGCCCTATAGTTTAACATCACTATTATACAGTACCATGGTTTAACATCACTATTATACAGCCCCACCATAGTTTAACATCACTATTATACAGCCCTATAGTTTAATATCACTATTATACAGTACCATAGTTTAACATCACTATTATACAGTACCATGGTTTAACATCACTATTATACAGCCCTATAGTTTAACATCACTATTATACAGTACCATGGTTTAATATCACTATTATACAGTACCATGGTTTAATATCACTATTATACAGCCCTATAGTTTAATATCACTATTATACAGCCCCCTATAGTTTAATATCACTATTATACAGCCCCCTATAGTTTAACATCACTATTATACAGTACCATGGTTTAATATCACTATTATACAGCCCTATAGTTTAATATCACTATTATACAGTACCATAGTTTAACATCACTATTATACAGTACCATGGTTTAACATCACTATTATACAGCCCTATAGTTTAATATCACTATTATACAGCCCTATAGTTTAACATCACTATTATACAGTACCATTGTTTAACATCACTATTATACAGTACCATGGTTTAATATCACTATTATACAGCCCTATAGTTTAACATCACTATTATACAGTACCATAGTTTAACATCACTATTATACAGCCCTATAGTTTAATATCACTATGATACAGTCCCCCATGCCCTGTGTAGTGAGTTAGTATGAACAGTAGAAGGGTTATAGGGTCGGTCTAGAATACTGACCTCTGTAGCGATGCCCTGTGTGGAGCCATGGTCCAGCAGGTATCTGACCACCTTCTGATGATTCTCCTGAGCAGCCATGTACAGAGGAGTGAAGCCATTCTACAGGAGACACAAGACATACTGGTTAGTCAGTAATACAGACAACACAGCCATTACAACAGTACATTATTATAGTAATACAGACAACACAGCCATTACTACAGTACATTATTATAGTAATACAGACAACACAGCCATTACTACAGTACATTATTATAGTAATACAGACAACACAGCCATTACTACAGTACATTATTATAGTAATACAGACAACACAGCCATTACTGCTGTACATAGTCCATCTGTAAATAGCCCACCCAATTTACCTACCTCATCCCCATACTGTTTTTATTTTATTTACTTTTCTGCTCTTTTGCACACCAGTATCTCTACCTGTACATGACCATCTGATCATTTATCACTCCAGTGTTAATCTGCTAAATTGTAATTATTCGCTCCTATGGCCTATTTATTGCCTACCTCCTCGTGCCTTTTGTACACAATGTATATAGATTGTTTTTCTTCTACTGTGTTATTGACTTGTTTATTGTTTACTCCATGTGTAACTCTATGCTTTATCTTGGCCAGGTCGCAGTTGCAAATGAGAACTTGTTCTCAACTAGCCTACCTCGTTAAATAAAGGTGAAAAAAAATATTTAAAAAATAAATGATAACAGTACATTATTATAGTAATACAGACAGCACAGCCATTACTACAGTACATTATTATAGTAATACAGACAACACAGCCATTACTACAGTACATTATTATAGTAATACAGACAGCACAGCCATTACTACAGTACATTATTATAGTAATACAGACAACACAGCCATTACTACAGTACATTATTATAGTAATACAGACAACACAGCCATTACAACAGTACAGTATTATAGTAATACAGACAATACAGCCATTATTATCTCTCTAATTCTCTCTTTCTTTCTCTCTCTCGGAGGACCTGAACCCTAGGACCATGCCCCAGGACTACCTGACATGATGACTCCTTGCTGTCCCCAGCCCACCTGGCCGTGCTGCTGCTCCAGTTTCAACTGTCTGCCTGTGGCTATGGAACCCTGACCTGTTCACCGGACGTGCTACCTGTCCCAGACCTGCTGTTTTCAACTCTCTAGAGACAGCAGGAGCGGTAGAGATACTATTAATGATTGGCTATGAAAAGCCAACTGACATTTACTCCTGTTGTGCTGACTTGTTGCACCCTCGACAACTACTGTGATTATTATTATTTGACCATGCTGGTCATTTATGAACATTTGAACATCGGGTACCGGTACAGAGTCAATGTGGAGGCTATATACAGGGGTACCGGTACAGAGTCAATGTGGAGGCTATATACAGAGTCAATGGGCTATATACCGGTACAGAGTCAATGTGGAGGCTATATACAGGGGGTACCGGTACAGAGTCAATGTGGAGGCTATATACGGTACAGAGGGTACCGGTACAGAGTCAATGTGGAGGCTATATACAGGGGTACCGGTATAGAGTCAATGTGGAGGCTATATACAGGGGGGTACCGGTACAGAGTCAATGTGGAGGCTATATACAGGGGGTACCGGTACCATGTCAATGATGAGGCTATATACAGGGGGTACCGGTACCATGTCAAGGTGCAGGGGTTACCGGTACCATGTCAAGGTGCAGGGGTATAGGTTAATCGAGGTCATTTGTAAACTGGCTATGCATAGATAATAAACAACGAGTCAGCAGCTCCTCTTCCTGGGGTATATTTTGGATCCCCATAAGTTTCTGCCAAGGCAGCAGATACTCTTCCTGGGGTTTATTATGGATCCCCATTAGTACCTGCCAAGGCAGCAGCTACTCTTCCTGGGGTTTATTATGGATCCCCAATAGTTCCTGTCAAGGCAGCAGCTACTCTTCCTGGGGTTTATTATGGATCCCTATTAGTTCCTGTCAAGGCAGCAACTACTCTTCCTGGGGTTTATTATGGATCCCCATTAGTTCCTGCCAAGGCAGCAGCTACTCTTCCTGGGGTCCGGACATATTATAGCTCGGTGCTTTCAACATGTCCATACCTCTCACAAATACAAGTAGTGATGAAGTCTCTCCTCCACGTTGAGCCAAAAGAGATGGATATGTCATTAATGTTAGCTCTCCGTGTACTTATTTATTATCCTTTTTTTGTACGTTGCGGTGATTGACAGAGTCGAAAGCCTTGGTCAGGTCAATGAAGCCGGCTGCACACTGCACACAAATGGAAGAAGTTCAAGATGATGGTCAATCACCCTCGGTCTGGGGCTCCATACAAAATCTCACCTCGTGGGGCATCAATGATCATGAGGAAGGTGAGGGATCAGCCCAGAACTACACGGCAGGACCTGGTCAATGACCTGAAGAGAGCCTGGACCACAGTCTCAAAGAAAACCATTAGTAACACACTACACCGTCATAGATTAAAATCCTGCAGCGCACGCAAGGTCCCCTGCTCAAGCCAGCGCATGTCCAGGCTCGCCTGAAGTTTGCCAATGACCATCTGGATGATCCAGAGGAGGAATGGGAGAAGGTCATGTGGTCTGATGAGACAAAAGTAGAGCCTTTTGGTCTAAACTCCACTCGCCGTGTTTGGAGGAAGAAGGATGAGTACAACCCCAAGAACACCATCACAACCGTGAAGCATGGAGGTGGAAACATCATTCTTTGGGGATGCTTTTCTGCAAAGGGGACAGGGCGACTGCACCGTATTGGGTGGAGGATGAATGGGGCCATGTATCGCAAGATCTTGGCCAACAACCTCCTTCCCTCAGTAAAAGGGTCATGGCTGGGTCTTTCAGCATGACAACGACCCAAAACACACAGCCAGGGCAACTAAGGAGTGGATCCGTAAGAAGAATCTCAAGGTCCTGGAGTGGCCTAGCCAGTCTCCAGACCTGAACCCAATAGACAATCTTTGGAGGGAGCTGAAAGTCCGTATTGTCCAGCGACAGCCCCAATACCTGAAGGATCTGGAGAAGGTCTGTATGGAGGAGTGGGCCAAAATCCCTGCTCCAGTGTGTGCAAACCTGGTCAAGAACTACAGGAAACGTATGATCTCTGTAATTGCAAACAAAGGTTTCTGTACCAAATATTAAGTTCTTCTTTTCTGATGTATCAAATACTTATGTCATGCAATAAAATCCAAATTCATTACTTAAAAATCATACAATATTATTTTCTGGATTTTTGTTTTAGATTCCATCTCTCACAGTTGAATTGTACCTATGATAAAAATTACAGACCTCTACATGCTTTGTAAGTACTGTATCAAATACTTGTTCTCCCCACTGTAGGTCTTATAACAGTTTGGGTCTAGAATGTCTCCCCCTTTGAAAGGGGGATGACCAAATGCAGCTTTCAATCTTTGGGAATCTCAGAAAATACGAAAGAGAGGTTGAATAGGCTGGTAATAGGGGTTGCAACAATTTCAAACTGCAGCTCTTTGTTATGTATCGGCAGTCATTTCAATCGCTGTAGTGGCTGACGTGAATAGGGTTGAGTCATCCACATACATAGACACACTGGCTTTACTCAAACCAGTGGCATGTCGTTAGGTAATATTTATTAAAGTAAGGGGCCCTGGGGAATTCCCTGGGGGTTATGTTGGATTATGTTGGACAGGCTTCCATTAAATAACACCCTCTGTGTTCTGTTAGACAGGTCACTCTTTATCCACAATATAGCAGGGGGTGTAAAGCCATAACACATACGTTTTTCCAGCAGCAGACTATGATCGCTAAATAGTTAGTTAAATAGCTAACTAAATAGCTATCCGGACTATCTGCATTGACCCCCTTTGCATGAACTCTTTTGACTCATCGCATACGCTGCTACTGCTTATTATCTGTCCTGCTGCCTTGTCACTTTACCACTACTCATATGTACATATCTACCTCAATTACCTCGTACCCTTGCAGATAGACTCAGTAATAATACCCGGTGTATATAGCCAAGATATCGTTACTCATTGCGTATATATTCCTCATGTTATAATTTTTCTATTATTTTCCTCTGCATTGTTGGGAAAGGCCCATGAGCATTTTACTGTTGGTCTACATCTGTTATTTACAGTACACAGCTAAGACTGTGGGTGTGTCTAAAGGGAGAGCTCCTAGACTCACCTGAGACTGTGGGTGTGTCTAAAGGGGCGGTCCTAGACTCACCTGAGACTGTGGGTGTGTCTAAAGGGAGAGGTTCTAGACTCACCTGAGACTGTGGGTGTGTCTAAAGGGAGAGGTCCAAGACTCACCTGAGACTGTGGGTGTGTCTAAAGGGAGAGGTCCTAGACTCACCTGAGACTGTGGGTGTGTCTAAAGGGAGAGGTTATAGACTCACCTGAGACTGTGGGTGTGTCTAAAGGGAGGGGTCCTAGACGCACCTGAGACTGTGGATGTGTCTAAAGGGGCGGTCCTAGACTCACCTGAGACTGTGGGTGTGTCTAAAGGGGCGGTCCTAGACTCACCTGAGACTGTGGGTGTGTCTAAAGGGGGAGGTCCTAGACTCACCTGAGATTGTGCGTTGATGTTAGCTCCGCTGCTCACCAGCTCCTTCACTACATCCACCTGACCAGCCAGAGACGCTATGTGGAGAGCTGTGTTCCCTTTCTGGAAAGACACAGGGAGGAATGAGTGAGTGAGTGTGTGAGTGAGTGTGTGAGTGAGTGAGTGTGTGAGTGAGTGAGTGAGTGAGTGAGTGAGTGAGTGAGTGAGTGAGTGAGTGTGTGAGTGAGTGAGTGAGTGAGTGAGTGAGTGAGTGAGTGAGTGTGTGAGTGAGTGAGTGAGTGTGTGAGTGGTACTGCCGGCTCGATACTGCCGACTCTCTGCTCTGATAGACTGAGACAGCATGGTACTGCCGACTCTCTGCTCTGATAGACTGAGACAGCATGGTACTGCCGACTCTCTGCTCTGATAGACTGAGACAGCATGGTACTGAGATAGACTGAGACAGCATGGTACTGTCGGCTCTCTGCTCTGATAGACTGAGACAGCATGGTACTGCCGACTCTCTGCTCTGATAGACTGAGACAGCATGGTACTGTCGGCTCTCTGCTCTGATAGACTGAGACAGCATGGTACTGTCGGCTCTCTGCTCTGATAGACTGAGACAGCATGGTACTGCCGACTCTCTGCTCTGATAGACTGAGACAGCATGGTACTGCCGACTCTCTGCTCTGATAGACCCATTAATATAATGGCAGAGTTCTCTCAGCTCTCTGCTCTGATAGGCCCAGTAACATGTCACAGCTCTCTATCAGCTCTCTGATAGGCCCATTAATATGATGTCACCGCTCTCTCTAAGCTCTCTGATAGGCCCATTAATATGATGTCACAGCTCTCTCTTAGCTCTCTGATAGGCCCATTAACCTCTTGAAACTAGGGGCACTATTTTTATTTTTGGAAAAATAACGTTCCCAAAGTAAACCGCCTATTTCTCAGGACCAGATGCTAGCATACGCATATAATTGACAGCTTAGGATAGAAAACACTCTAAAGTTTCCAAAACTGTAAAAATATTGTCTGTGAGTATAACAACTGATATTGCAGGCAAAATCCTGAGTAAAATCCAATCAGGTAGTGACTCTTATTTTGAAACCCCTGTCTTTCTATATCAACCAGATTCCCTTTTCTGTGGCTTCCCTAAGGTGTCTACAGCCTTTAGACGTAGTTTCAGGCCTTTATTTTGAAGAGTGAGCGTAAACGACTACATTGCGTGAGTGGCCAGCTGAGGGCTCTCAGAGTTATTCTTGCGTAAAAGACAGAGGTAGTCATTTTTCCTCTCGCTCCTACTGAAAAGCCAATTGTCCCGGTTGATATATTATCGAATAGATATTTGAAAAACACGTTTAAGATTGATTATAAAAAAACGTTTGCCATGTTTCTGTCGGTATTATGGATATCACGGCGATGTCGTGAGCGCTATTTCCGGTGGATTTCTCAACATAACGTGACCAACAAAAGGAGGTATTTTGGGTATAAAAATAATCTTTATTGTCACGAGTCCGAGGTGGTTCCTCGGGGGTGGTTCCCTTTCCCGGGCGGGTGGCGCTCGGCGGTCGTCGTCACCGGCCTATTAGCTGCCACTGATTGTCTTTCCTCCCCCTCCTTGTATGTTTAGTGGTAGCACCTGTTTAGGTTTAATTAGTTTGTCTTTATTAGACAGCCGGCCCGCCTGGTTGTTGTGCGGGTTTATTTCAGTGTAACTTTCGGCTCTGTTGTAGAGGTACGTGTTAGTACTTGGTCGTGTAGTTTTCGTTGTACATTTTGATTCCCTGTGTTTGGGAACGTACCTATTGTGAGCACCCTGGGGTGCGTTGGTGCTATTAAAGATGCACAGCATTGAACTCTCTGTCTCCTGCATTTGACTCCACACCCACGACACCCGGAGCATTACATTTATGGAACAAAAGGAACATTTTCTGTCTAACTGGGAGTCTCGTCAGTGAAAACATCCGAAGATCATCAAAGGTAAACGGTTAATTTGATTGCTTTTCTGATTTTCGTGACCGAGCTTCCTGCTGCGAGCTGGACATAATGCTATACTAGGCTATATTTCACTTGTGATTTCATGAATATGAATATTTTCTAGTAATATTTTTTTACCGTTGCGCTATGCTAATTAGTGTAGTTGATGACAATTCTCCCGGATCCGGGATGGGTAGTTCCAATAAATATGATGTCACAGCTCTCTGATAGGGCCATTCATATGATATAACTCCTCCCTATAACTCCTCCCTATAGGTGACCTGTCAGACTCCTCCCTCCATCCTCCCTATAGGCTACCAGTCAGGCTCCTCCCTATAGGTGACCAGCCAGGGACAGACTCCTCCCTCCATCCTCC
>NW_027006053.1:43358-55858 GCF_036934945.1 Oncorhynchus masou masou | reverse complement strand
CAGACAGTAGTCCCTGATTAACAGACAGTAGTCCCTGATTAACAGACAGTAGTCCCTGCTGATTAACAGACAGTAGTCCCTGATTAACAGACAGTAGTCCCTGATTAACAGACAGTAGTCCCTGATTAACAGACAGTAGTCCCTGCTGATTAACAGACAGTAGTCCCTGATTAACAGACAGTAGTCCCTGATTAACAGACAGTAGTCCCTGATTAACAGACAGTAGTCCCTGATTAACAGACAGTAGTCCCTGATTAACAGACAGTAGTCCCTGATTAACAGACAGTAGTCCCTGATTAACAGACAGTAGTCCCTGATTAACAGACAGTAGTCCCTGATTAACAGACAGTAGTCCCTGATTAACAGACAGTAGTCCCTGATTAACAGACAGTAGTCCCTGATTAACAGACAGTAGTCCCTGATTAACAGACAGTAGTCCCTGATTAACAGACAGTAGTCCCTGATTAACAGACAGTAGTCCCTGATTAACAGACCTGATTAACAGACAGTAGTAACAGACAGTAGTCCCTGATTAACAGACAGTAGTCCCTGATTAACAGACAGTAGTCCCTGATTAACAGACAGTAGTCCCTGATTAACAGACAGTAGTCCCTGATTAACAGACAGTAGTCCCTGATTAACAGTCCCTGATTAACAGACAGTAGTCCCTGATTAACAGACAGTAGTCCCTGATCAGTAGTCCCTGATTAACAGACAGTAGTCCCTGATTAACAGACAGTAGTCCCTGATTAACAGACAGTAGTCCCTGATTAACAGACAGTAGTCCCTGATTAACAGACAGTAGTCCCTGATTAACAGACAGTAGTCCCTGATTAACAGACAGTAGTCCCTGATTAACAGACAGTAGTCCCTGATTAACAGACAGTAGTCCCTGATTAACAGACAGTAGTCCCTGATTAACAGACAGTAGTCCCTGATTAACAGACAGTAGTCCCTGATTAACAGACAGTAGTCCCTGATTAACAGACAGTAGTCCCTGATTAACAGACAGTAGTCCCTGATTAACAGACAGTAGTCCCTGATTAACAGACAGTAGTCCCTGATTAACAGACAGTAGTCCTAGTCCCTGATTAACAGACAGTAGTCCCTGATTAACAGACAGTAGTCCCTGATTAACAGACAGTAGTCCCTGATTAACAGACAGTAGTCCCTGATTAACAGACAGTAGTCCCTGATTAACAGACAGTAGTCCCTGATTAACAGACAGTAGTCCCTGATTAACAGACAGTAGTCCCTGATTAACAGACAGTAGTCCCTGATTAACAGACAGTAGTCCCCTGATTAACAGACAGTAGTCCCTGATTAACAGACAGTAGTCCCTGATTAACAGACAGTAGTCCCTGATTAACAGACAGTAGTCCCTGATTAACAGACAGTAGTCCCTGATTAACAGACAGTAGTCCCTGATTAACAGACAGTAGTCCCTGATTAACAGACAGTAGTCCCTGATTAACAGACAGTAGTCCCTGATTAACAGACAGTAGTCCCTGATTAACAGACAGTAGTCCCTGATTAACAGACAGTAGTCCCTGATTAACAGACAGTAGTCCCTGATTAACAGACAGTAGTCCCTGATTAACAGACAGTAGTCCCTGATTAACAGACAGTAGTCCCTGATTAACAGACAGTAGTCCCTGATTAACAGACAGTAGTCCAGTAGTCCCTGATTAACAGACAGTAGTCCCTGATTGATCTAACAGACAGTAGTCCCTGATTAACAGACAGTAGTCCCTGATCAACAGACAGTAGTTCCTGCTGCTGTACCTAACAGACAGTAGGCTACCTGATTAACAGACAGTAGTCCCTGATTAACAGAAGTAGTCCCTGAGAACAGACAGATGCCATGCCAACATTCCCATGATAGTGGCCCTGTGCACTAGTTTGTCTGAGGCTATATGATTAGCATTGTGCAGATACAGCAGTAGTCCCTGATTAACTGAGTAGTCCCTGTTAACAGACAATATCTGAGTAACAGACTGTAGTCCTGTAAACAGACAGTAACAGACAGGCTGTAAACCTGATAAACAACAGACAGTAGTATCCTGTAAACATCAGGTAATATCTGGGCTGAGTAATATCTGGGCTGTAAACAGACAGTAATATCTGGGCTGTAAACAGACAGTAATATCTGGGCTGTAAACAGACAGTAATATCTGGGCTGTAAACAGACAGTAGTCCCTGATAAACAGACAGTAATAAACAGGCTGTAAACAGACAGTAATATCTGGGCTGTAAACAGACAGTAATATCTCTGTAAACAGACAGTAATCCCTGATAAACAGATAGTAATATCTGGGCTGTAAACAGATAGTAATATCTGGGCTGTAAACAGACAGTAATATCTGGGCTGTAAACAGACAGTAATATCTGGGCTGTAAACAGTAATATCTGGGCTGTAAACAGACAGTAATATCTGGGCTGTAAACAGACAGTAAAATCTGGGCTGTAAGCAGTAATATCTGGGCTGGAAACAGATAGTAATATCTGGGCTGTAAACAGACAGTAAAATACCAGACAGTAATATCTGGGGTGTAAACAGTAATATATGGGCTGTAAACAGACAGTAATATCTGGGACAGTATCTGGGCTGTAAACAGACAGTAATATCTGGGCTGTAAACAGACAGTAATATCTGGGATGTAAACAGTAATATCTGATTAACAGACAGTAATATCTGGGCTGTAAACAGACATAGTCCCTGATAAACAGTAATATCTGCTGTAACAGACAGTAATATCTGGGCTGTAAACAGACAGTAGTCCCTGATCTGTAAACAGACTGTAAACAGTACAGTAGTGAAACAGTAATATCCTGTAAACAGACAGTAATATCTGGGCTGTAAACAGACAGTATCTGGGCTGTAAACAGACAGTAATATCTGGGATGTAAACAGACAGTAGTAAACAGACAGTAATATCTGGGCTGTAAACAGACAGATCTGGGCTGTAAACAGACAGTAATATCTAGTAAACAGTAGACCCTGATGTAAACAGACAGTAAGTCTGGGCTGATCAACAGTAATATCTGGGCTGTAAACAGACAGTAATATCTGGGCTGTAAACAGTAATATCTGGGCTGTAATAAACAGTAATATCTGGGCTGTAAACAGACAGTAATATCTGGGCTGTAAACAGGACAGTAATATCCTGTAAACAGTAAACAGAGTAATATCTGTAATATCTGGGCTGTAAACAGACAGTAATATCTGGGCTGTAAACAGTAATATCTGGGCTGTAAACAGACAGTAATATCTGGGCTGTAAAGTAAACATTAATATCTGTAAACAGGCTGTAAACAGACAGTAATATCTGGGCTGTAAACAGTAATATCTGGGCTGTAAACAGACAGTAATATCTGGGCTGTAAACAGTAATATCTGGGCAGTAAATATGGGCTGTAAACAGACAGTAATATCTGGGCTGTAAACAGACAGTAATATCTGGGCTGTAAACAGACAACAGATAGTAATATCTGGGCTGTAAACAGACAGTAATATCTGGGCTGTAAACAGACAGTAATATCTGGGCTGTAAACAGACAGTAATATCTGGGCTGTAAACAGACAGTAATATCTGGGCTGTAAACAGACAGTAATATCTGGGCTGTAAACAGACAGTAATATCTGGGCTGTAAACAGTAATATCTGGGCTGTAAACAGACAGTAATATCTGGGCTGTAAACAGACAGTAATATCTGGGCTGTAAACAGACAGTAATATCTGGGCTGTAAACAGTAAAACAAACAGTAATATCTGGGCTGTAAACAGACAGTAATATCTGGGCTGTAAAAACAGTAATATCTGGGCTGTAAACAGACAGTAATATCTGGGCTGTAAACAGTAATATCTGGGCTGTAAACAGACAGTAATATCTGGGCTGTAAACAGACAGCAATATCTGGGCTGTAAACAGACAGTATTATCTGGGCTGTAAACAGTAATATCTGGGCTGTAAACAGTAATATCTGGGCTGTTAACAGACAGTAATATCTGGGCTGTAAATAGATAGTAATATCTGGGCTGTAAACAGTAATATCTGGGCTGTAAACAGACAGTAATATCTGGGCTGTAAACAGACAGTAATATCTGGGCTGTAAACAGACAGTAATATCTCTGTAAACAGACAGTAATATCTGGACTGTAAACAGACAGTAATATCTGGGCTGTAAACAGACAGTAATATCTGGGCTGTAAAAGACAGTAATATCTGGGCTGTAAACAGATCTGGGCTGTAAACAGACAGTAATATCTGGGCTGTAAACAGACAGTAATATCTGGGCTGTAAACAGACAGTAATATCTGGGCTGTAAACAGACAGTAATATCTGGGCTGTAAACAGACAGTAATATCTGGGCTGTAAACAGACAGTAATATCTGGGCTGTAACAGACAGTAATATCTGGGCTGTAAACAGACAGTAATATCTGGGCTGTAAACAGACAGTAATATCTGGGCTGTAAACAGACAGTAATATCTGGGCTGTAAACAGACAGTAATATCTGGGCTGTAAACAGTAATATCTGGGCTGTAAACAGACAGTAATATCTGGGCTGTAAACAGTAATATCTGGGCTGTAAACAGACAGTAATATCTGGGCTGTAAACAGTAATATCTGGGCTGTAAACAGACAGTAATATCTGGGCTGTAAACAGACAGTAATATCTGGGCTGTAAACAGTAATATCTGGGCTGTAAACAGACAGTAATATCTGGGCTGTAAACAGACAGTAATATCTGGGCTGTAAACAGTAATATCTCTGTAATCTGGGCTGTAAACAGTAATATCTGGGCTGTAAACAGACAGTAATATCTGGGCTGTAAACAGACAGTAATATCTGGGCTGTAGTAATATCTGGGCTGTAAACAGACAGTAATATCTGTAATAACAGACAGTAAATATAATATCTAAACAGATAGTAATATCTGGGCTGTAAACAGACAGTAATATCTGGGCTGTAAACAGTAATATCTGGGCTGTAAACAGACAGTAATATCTGGGCTGTAAACAGACAGTAATATCTGGGCTGTAAACAGTAATATCTGGGCTGTAAACAGACAGTAATATCTGGGCTGTAAACAGACAGTAATATCTGGGCTGTAAACAGACAGTAATATCTGGGCTGTAAACAGTAATATATGGGCTGTAAACAGACAGTAATATCTGGGCTGTAAGAAGACAGTAATATCTGGGCTGTAAACAGACAGTAATATCTGGCCTGTAAAAACAGTAATATCTGGGCTGTAAACAGACAGTAATATCTGGGCTGTAAACTGTAAAGACAGTAATATCTGGGCTGTAAACAGTAATATCTGGGCTGTAAACAGTAATATCTGGGCTGTAAACAGTAATATCTGGGCTGTAAACAGACAGTAATATCTGGGCTGTAAATAGACAGTAATATCTGGGCTGTAAACAGTAATATCTGGGCTGTAAACAGACAGTAATATCTGGGCTGTAAACAGACAGTAATATCTGGGCTGTAAACAGTAATATCTGGGCTGTAAATAGACAGTAATATCTGGGCTGTAAACAGTAATATCTGGGCTGTAAACAGACAGTAATATCTGGGCTGTAAACAGACAGTAATATCTGGGCTGTAAACAGACAGTAATATCTGGGCTGTAAACAGACAGTAATATCTGGGCTGTAAACAGACAGTAATATCTCTGTAAACAGACAGTAATATCTGGGCTGTAAAAGATGTAATATCTGGGCTGTAAGACAGTAATATCTGGCCTGTAAACAGACAGTAATATCTGGGCTGTAAACAGTAATATCTGGGCTGTAAACAGATATCTACTGTAATATCTGGGCTGTAAACAGACAGTAATATCTGGGCTGTAAAAGACAGTAATATCTGGGCTGTAAACAGACAGTAATATCTGGGCTATCTGGGCTGTAAACAGACAGTAATATCTCTGTAAACAGACAGGGCTGTAAACAGACAGTAATATCTGGGCTGTAAACAGACAGTAATATCTGGGCTGTAAACAGACAGTAATATCTGGGCTGTAAACAGACTAATATCTGGGCTGTAAACAGACAGTAATATCTGGGCTGTAAACAGTAATATCTGGGCTGTAAACAGTAATATCTGGGCTGTAAACAGACTAATATCTGGGCTGTAAACAGTAATATCTGGGCTGTAAACAGACAGTAATATCTGGCCTGTAAACAGTAATACAGTAATATCTGGGCTGTAAACAGTAATATCTGGGCTGTAAATAGATAGTAATATCTGGGCTGTAAACAGTAATATCTGGGCTGTAAACAGACAGTAATATCTGGGCTGTAAACAGACAGTAATATCTGGGCTGTAAACAGACAGTAATATCTGGGCTGTAAACAGACAGTAATATCTGGGCTGTAAACAGACAGTAATATCTGGGCTGTAAACAGACAGTAATATCTGCTGTAAAAGACAGTAATAGTAAACAGACAGTAATAGGCTGTAAAAGACAGTAATATCTCTGTAAACAGACAGTAATATGCTGTAAACAGACAGTAATATCTGGGCTGAGACAGTAATACTGTCTCAGTATATCTGTGTAAACAGCAGTCTGAAGCTGAGACAGTAATATCTGGCTGTAAAAACAGACAGTAATATGCTTAAACAGTAATATCTGAGCTGTAAACAGACAGTAATATCCTGTAAACATAATGTAAAAACTAGAGTAATATCTCCTGTCTCTGTAGACAGTAATATCTGTTAAACTAGTAATATCATGGGGTAAACAGGTTATCTGTCTCTGTAAATGTTAAACTAATATCTGGGGAGGTAATGTCTCTGTATAATGTTAAAAGATCTGGGCTGTAAACAGTAATATCTGGCCTGTAAATAGACAGAGTAATATCTCTGTAAATGAGGTTACTATCTGAGGACAGTTCTGTCTGTAGTAAATGTTAAACTAGAGGAGGTTACTGTCTCTGTAGAATGTTAAACTAGAGGAGTAATATCTGGAATGTTAAACAGACAGTTAATGTCTCTGTAGTAATGTTAAAATAGAGTAATAGGCTTACAGATCTGGGCTGTAGTAATATCTTAAATCTGTTAAACTAGAGGAGGTTACTGTCTCTGTATAATACTGTCTCTGTAGAATTAAACTAGAGGAGGTTACTGTCTCTGTAGAATGTTAAACTAGAGGAGGGTTGTAATATCTGTAGAATGTTAAACTAGAGGAGGTTACTGTCTCTCTGTAAACTAGAGGAGGTTACTGTCTCTGTAGAATGTTAAACTAGAGGAGGTTACTGTCTCTGTAGAATGTTAAACTAGAGGAGGTTACTGTCTCTGTAGAAGTTAAACTAGAGGAGGTAGATGAGATTAACAGCACAAACTTGAGGGTTACTGTCTCTGTAGAATGTTAAACTAGAGGAGGTTACTGTCTCTGTAGAATGTTTACTGTCTCTGTAGAATGTTAAACTAGAGGAGGTTACTGTCTCTGTAGAATGTTAAACTAGAGGAGGTTACTGTCTCTGTAGAATGTTAAACTAGAGGAGGTAACTGTCTCTGTAGAATGTTAAACTAGAGGAGGTTCCTGTAGAATGTTAAACTAGAGGAGGTTACTGTCTCTGTAGAATGTTAAACTAGAGGAGGTTACTGTCTCTGTAGAATGTTAAACTAGAGGAGGTTACTGTCTCTGTAGAATGTTAAACTAGAGGAGGTTACTGTCTCTGTAGAATGTTAAACTAGAGGAGGTTACTGTCTCTGTAGAATGTTAAACTAGAGGAGGTTACTGTCTCTGTAGAATGTTAAACTAGAGGAGGTTACTGTCTCTGTAGAATGTTAAACTAGAGGAGGTTACTGTCTCTGTAGAATGTTAAACTAGAGGAACTGTCTCTGTATAATGTTAAACTAGAGGAGGTTACTGTCTCTGTAGAATGTTAAACTAGAGGAGGTTACTGTCTCTGTAGAATATTAAACTAGAGGAGGTTACTGTCTCTGTAGAATGTTAAACTAGAGGAGGTTACTGTCTCTGTAGAATGTTAAACTAGAGGAGGTTACTGTCTCTGTAGAATGTTAAACTAGAGGAGGTTACTGTTTCTGTATAATGTTAAACTAGAGGATGTTCCTGTCTCTGTAGAATGTTAAACTAGAGGAGGTTACTGTCTCTGTAGAATGTTAAACTAGAGGAGGTTACTGTCTCTGTAGAATGTTAAACTAGAGGAGGTTACTGTCTCTGTAGAATGTTAAACTAGAGGATGTTACTGTCTCTGTAGAATGTTAAACTAGAGGAGGTTACTGTCTCTGTATAATGTTAAACTAGAGGAGGTTACTGTCTCTGTAGAATGTTAAACTAGAGGAGGTTACTGTCTCTGTAGAATGTTAAACTAGAGGAGGTTACTGTCTCTGTATAATGTTAAAGTTGAGGAGGTTACTGTCTCTGTAGAATGTTAAACTAGAGGAGGTTACTGTCTCTGTAGAATGTTAAAGTTGAGGAGGTTACTGTCTCTGTAGAATGTTAAACTAGAGTAGGTTAATGTCTCTGTAGAATGTTAAACTAGAGGAGGTTACTGTCTCTGTATAATGTTAAACTAGAGGAGGTTACTGTCTCTGTATAATGTTAAAGTTGAGGAGGTTGTCTGTAGAATGTTACACTAGAGGAGGTTACTGTCTTTGTAGAATGTTAAACTAGAGGAGGTTACTGTCTCTGTAGAATGTTAAACTAGAGGAGGTTACTGTCTCTGTAGAATATTAAACTAGAGGAGGTTAATGTCTCTGTAGAATGTTAAACTAGAGGAGGTTACTGTCTCTGTAGAATGTTAAACTAGAGGAGGTTAATGTCTCTGTAGAATGTTAAAGTTGAGGAGGTTGTCTGTAGAATGTTACACTAGAGGAGGTTACTGTCTCTGTATAATGTTAAACTAGAGGAGGTTAATGTCTCTGTAGAATGTTAAAGTTGAGGAGGTTGTCTGTATAATGTTAAACTAGAGTAGGTTACTGTCTCTGTAGAATGTTAAACTAGAGGAGGTTACTGTCTCTGTATAATGTTAAAGTTGAGGAGGTTGTCTGTAGAATGTTACACTAGAGGAGGTTACTGTCTCTGTAGAATGTTAAACTAGAGGAGGTAACTGTCTCTGTATAATGTTAAAGTTGAGGAGGTTGTCTGTAGAATGTTACACTAGAGGAGGTTACTGTCTCTGTAGAATGTTAAACTAGAGGAGGTTACTGTCTCTGTAGAATGTTAAACTAGAGGAGGTTACTGTCTCTGTAGAATGTTAAACTACTGTCTCTGTAGAATGTTAAACTAGAGGAGGTTACTGTCTCTGTAGAATGTTAAAGTTGAGGATATTGTCTGTAGAATGTTACACTAGAGGAGGTTGTCTGTAGAATGTATGCTCCTTGGGTAATCCCCTCTGTCTTTGTCTAATGGTATTCTCCTTGGGTCCTCCCTCCTCACAGGGCTGTCTCTGAGGTCAATCTGTTTAACACCTGTTCTTTCTAGAACAAACAGTGTGATGTGGAGATATGTAGAGCCTCCCTGGAGAAATAATCCCACAGCATCTGTCTCCCCGCCAAAGACTTCTCAAGAAAAAAGATGCCGCATTTCACAATCTACCACAGACTATGTTCCTTTCATGCAATACTCCAACAAGAAACAGACAGTCGATGAAGCTCAACATCTCCTGCCATGTGGAGCGGTCCTGGAGCACCAAGTCTGGGACCAAAAGTCTCCAAGCCATTTGACTGCTGAACAGCTTCTATCCCCAAGCCATCAGACTGCTGAACAGCTTCTACCCCCAAGCCATTTGACTGCTGAACAGCTTCTATCCCCAAGCCATCAGACTGCTGAACAGCTTCTATCCCCAAGCCATCAGACTGCTGAACAGCTTCTACCCCCAAGCCATCAGACTGCTACCCCCAAGAGACAGCTTCTACCCCCAAGCCATCAGACTGCTGAACAGCTTCTACCCCCAAGCCATCAGACTGCTGAACAGATTCTAACCCAAGCCATCAGACTGCTGAACAGCTTCTACCCCCAAGCCATCAGACTGCTGAACAGCTTCTATCCCCAAGCCATTAGACTGCTGAACAGATTCTAACCCAAGCCATCAGACTGCTGAACAGCTTCTACCCCCAAGCCATCAGACTGCTGAACAGCTTCTACCCCCAAGCCATCAGACTGCTGAACAGCTTCTACCCCAAGCCATCAGACTGCTGAACAGCTTCTACCCCAAGCCATCAGACTGCTGAACAGCTTCTACCCCCAAGCCATTAGACTGCTGAACAGCTTCTATCCCCAAGCCATCAGACTGCTGAACAGCTTCTACCCCCAAGCCATCAGACTGCTGAACAGCTTCTACCCCCAAGCCATTAGACTGCTGAACAGCTTCTACCCCCAAGCCATCAGACTGCTGAACAGCTTCTACCCCCAAGCCATCAGACTGCTGAACAGCTTCTACCCCCAAGCCATCAGACTGCTGAACAGCTTCTACCCCCAAGCCATCAGACTGCTGAACAGCTTCTATCCCCAAGCCATCAGACTGCTGAACAGCTTCTACCCCCAAGCCATCAGACTGCTGAACAGCTTCTACCCCCAAGCCATCAGACTGCTGAACAGCTTCTACCCCCAAGCCATCAGACTGCTGAACAGCTTCTACCCCCAAGCCATCAGACTGCTGAACAGCTTCTACCCCCAAGCCATCAGACTGCTGAACAGCTTCTACCCCCAAGCCATCAGACTGCTGAACAGCTTCTACCCCAAGCCATCAGACTGCTGAACAGCTTCTACCCCAAGCCATCAGACTGCTGAACAGCTTCTACCCCAAGCCATCAGACTGCTGAACAGCTTCTACCCCCAAGCCATCAGACTGCTGAACAGCTTCTACCCCCAAGCCATCAGACTGCTGAACAGCTTCTACCCCCAAGCCATCAGACTGCTGAACAGCTTCTACCCCCAAGCCATCAGACTGCTGAACAGTTCATCAAATGGCTTCCTGGACTATTTATATTGACTCCTTTACAATTAATTTCTTTATCATATTGTTTTACACTCGGATATGCACACGTAAAAACAGAACATAGGCTCACACACACACACACACACACACACACACACACACACACACACACACACACACACACACACACACACACACACACACACACACACACACACACACACACACACACACACTGGTAATTCCACACAAACACAGCCACTGTTAGATAGACACACTACTTCTTCATCTAGCCATGTTTATTTTATATCCTGATTGTCACTTTTAAATTCCTGTATTACCTATTACCTCAACACCTGTATATTGCCATGTACTGGTACTTCCTGTATATAGCCATGTTATTACCTGATACTTCCTGTATATAGCCATGTTATTACCTGGTACTTCCTGTACATTGTATATACCAGTATAATAGCCATGTAATTACCTGGTACTTCCTGTATATAGCCATGTTATTACCTGGTACTTCCTGTATATAGCCATGTTATTACCTCATACTTCCTGTTAGCCTGTTATTACCTGATACTTCCTGTTATATAGCCATGTTATTACCTCAGCTGGTCATTGCCATGTAATGTTGTGTTGTCCTGGTTACCAGTATAATACAGCATCATGACAGGAGTTGGGCTCTCTGAGGGGACTTTACAGTTACTAGAGCCAAGCATACAGCTGGTCTGGCAGTGTTGTCCTGGTTACCAGTATAGTACAGCATCATGACAGGGTTGGGCTCTCTGAGGGGACTTTACAGTTACTAGAGCCAAGCATGCAGCTGGTCTGGCAGTGTTGTCCTGGTTACCAGTATAGTACAGCATCATGACAGGGGTTCTGTGTGGGGCTCTCTGAGGGGACTTTACAGTTACTAGAGCCAAGGATGCAGCTGGTCTGGCAGTGTTGTCCTGGTTACCAGTATAGTACAGCATCATGACAGGTGTTGGGCTCTCTGAGGGGACTTTACAGTTACTAGAGCCAAGCATGCAGCTGGTCTGGCAGTGTTGTCCTGGTTACCAGTATAGTACAGCATCATGACAGGGGTTGGGCTCTCTGAGGGGACTTTACAGTTACTAGCAGCTGGTCTGGCAGTGTTGTCCTGGTTACCAGTATAGTACAGCATCATGACAGGGGTTGGGCTCTCTGAGGGGACTTTACAGTTACTAGAGCCAAGCATGCAGCTGGTCTGCCAGTGTTGTCCTGGTTACCAGTATAGTACAGCATCATGACAGGGGTTGGGCTCTCTGAGGGGACTTTACAGTTACTAGAGCTGGTCTGGCAGTTTTGTCCTGGTTACCAGTATAGTACAGCATCATGACAGGGGTTGGGCTCTCTGAGGGGACTTTACAGTTACTAGAGCCAAGCATGCAGCTGGTCTGGCAGTGTTGTCCTGGTTACCAGTACAGTGCAGCATCATGACAGGGGTTCTGTGTGGGGCTCTCTGTGCTGTTTCTCCACAACTGATACAATGGAGGAAACATGTGTCTGAAAAGCCTAAGGTGGTAAACTGCTGTAAACACTAAAGCTTCATCCTGAAA
>NW_027006053.1:0-42858 GCF_036934945.1 Oncorhynchus masou masou | reverse complement strand
ACTACTGTCTGTTGATCAGGGACTACTGTCTGTTGATCAGGGACTACTGTCTGTTGATCAGGGACTACTGTCTGTTAATCAGGGACTACTGTCTGTTGATCAGGGACTACTGTCTGTTAATCAGGGACTACTGTCTGTTAATCAGGGACTACTGTCTGTTAATCAGGGACTACTGTCTGTTAATCAGCAGGGACTACTGTCTGTTAATCAGGGACTACTGTCTGTTAATCAGGGACTACTGTCTGTTAATCAGGGACTACTGTCTGTTAATCAGGGACTACTGTCTGTTAATCAGCAGGGACTACTGTCTGTTAATCAGGGACTACTGTCTGTTAATCAGGGACTACTGTCTGTTAATCAGGGACTACTGTCTGTTAATCAGGGACTACTGTCTGTTAATCAGGGACTACTGTCTGTTAATCAGGGACTACTGTCTGTTGATCAGCAGGGACTACTGTCTGTTAATCAGCAGGGACTACTGTCTGTTAATCAGGGACTACTGTCTGTTAATCAGCAGGGACTACTGTCTGTCTGCTAATCAGGGGACTACTGTCTGTTAATCAGCAGGGACTATCTGTTAATCAGGGACTACTGTCTATTGATCAGCAGGGACTACTGTCTGTTAATCAGCAGGGACTACTGTCTGTTAATCAGGACTACTGTCTGTTAACGGGGACTACTGTCTGTTAATCAGGGACTACTGTCTGTTAATCAGGGACTACTGTCTGTTAATCAGCAGGGACTACTGTCTGTTAATCAGGGACTACTGTCTGTTGATCAGGGACTACTGTCTGTTAATCAGGGACTACTGCCTGTTGATCAGGGACTACTGCCTGTTGATCAGGGACTACTGTCTGTTAATCAGGGACTACTGCCTGTTGATCAGGGACTACTGCCTGTTGATCAGGGACTACAGGGACTACTGTCTGTTAATCAGCAGGGACTACTGTCTGTTTAATACTGTCTGTTAATCAGGGACTACTGTCTGTTGATCGGGACTACTGCCTGTTGATCAGGGACTACTGCCTGTTGATCAGGGACTACTGTCTGTTGATCAGGGACTACTGCCTGTTGATCAGCACTGCCTGTCGATCAGGGACTACTGCCTGTTGATCAGGGACTACTGTCTGTTAATCAGGGACTACTGTCTGTTAATCAGGGACTACTGCCTGTTGATCAGCAGGGACTACTGTCTGTTAATCAGGGACTACTGTCTGTTGGTCAGGGACTACTGTCTGTTAATCAGGGACTACTGTCTGTTAATCAGGGACTACTGTCTGTTGATCAGCAGGGACTACTGTCTGTTGATCAGCAGGGACTACTGTCTGTTAATCAGGGACTACTGTCTGTTAATCAGGGACTACTGTCTGTTAATCAGGGACTACTGTCTGTTAATCAGGGACTACTGCCTGTTAATCAGCAGGGACTACTGTCTGTTAATCAGGGACTACTGTCTGTTAATCAGGGACTACTGTCTGTTAATCAGCAGGGACTACTGTCTGTTAATCAGGGACTACTGTCTGTTAATCAGCAGGGACTACTGTCTGTTAATCAGCAGGGACTACTGTCTGTTAATCAGGGACTACTGTCTGTTAATCAGGGACTACTGTCTGTTAATCAGGGACTACTGTCTGTTAATCAGGGACTACTGTCTGTTAATCAGGGACTACTGTCTGTTAATCAGGGACTACTGTCTGTTAATCAGCAGGGACTACTGTCTGTTAATCAGGGACTACTGTCTGTTAATCAGGGACTACTGTCTGTTAATCAGGGACTCCTGTCTGTTAATCAGGGACCACTGTCTGTTAATCAGGGACTACTGTCTGTTAATCAGGGACTACTGTCTGTCAGGACAGGGTTGTTCGGTTTTGGTCAGTAATCAGTGACTCCTGTTATTTGCACCTGTGTCTCGCTTTTCCTGTCTGTTAATCAGGGACTACTGTCTGTTAATCAGGGACTACTGTCTGTTAATCAGGGACTACTGTCATTCTGTTAATCAGGGACTACTGTCTGTTAATGTTAATCAGGGACTACTGTCTGTTAATCAGGGACTACTGTCTGTTAACTACAGGAATCAGGGACTACTGCCTGTTAATCAGGGACTACTGTTAATCAGGGACTACTGTCTGTTAATCAGGGACTATGCCTGTCTGTTAATCAGGACTGTCTGTTAATCAGGGACTACTGTCTGTTAATCAGGGACTACTGTCTGTTAATCAGAGGGACTACTGTCTGTTAATCAGGGACTACTGTCTGTTAATCAGGGACTACTGTCTGTTAATCAGGGACTACTGTCTGTTAATCAGGGACTACTGTCTGTTAATCAGGGACTACTCTGTTAATCAGGGACTACTGTCTGTTAATCAGGGACTACTGTCTGTTAATCAGGGACTACTGTCTGTTAATCAGGGACTACTGTCTGTTAATCAGGGACTACTGTCTGTTAATCAGGGACTACTGTCTGTTAATCAGGGACTACTGTCTACTGTCTGTTAATCAGCAGGGACTACTGTCTGTTAATCAGCAGGGACTACTGTCTGTTAATCAGGGACTACTGTCTGTTAATCAGGGACTACTGTCTGTTAATCAGGGACTACTGTCTGTTAATCAGGGACTACTGTCTGTTAATCAGGGACTACTGTCTGTTAATCAGGGACTACTGTCTGTTAATCAGGGGACTACTGTCTGTTAATCAGGGACTACTGTCTGTTAATCAGGGACTACTGTCTGTTAATCAGGGACTACTGTCTGTTAATCAGGGACTACTGTCTGTTAAGGGACTACTGTCTGTTAATCAGGGACTACTGTCTGTTAATCAGGGACTACTGTCTGTTAATCAGGGACTACTGTCTGTTAATCAGGGACTACTGTCTGTTAATCAGGGACTACTGTCTGTTAATCAGGGACTACTGTCTGTTAATCAGCAGGGACTACTGTCTCAGGGACTACTGTCTGTTAAGCAGGGACTACTGTCTGTTAATCAGGGACTGTCTGTTAATCAGGGACTACTGTCTGTTAATCAGGGACTACTGTCTGTTAATCAGCAGGGACTACTGTCTGTTAATCAGGACTACTGTCTGTTAATCAGGGACTACTGTCTGTTAATCAGGGGACTACTGTCTGTTAATCAGGACTACTGTCTGTTAATCAGGGACTACTGTCTGTTGATCAGCAGGGACTACTGTCTGTTAATCAGGACTACTGTCTGTTAATCAGGGACTACTGTCTGTTAATAGGGACTACTGTCTGGACTACTGTCACAATCAGGGTTAATCAGGGACTACTGTCTGTTAATCAGGGACTACTGTCTGTTAATCAGGGACTACTGTTAATCAGGGTCTGTTAATCAGGGACTACTGTCTGTTAATCAGGGACTACTGTCTGTTAATCAGCAGTTAATCAGGGACTACTGTCTGTTAATCAGGGACTACTGTCTGTTAATCAGGGACTACTGTCTGTTAATCAGGGACTACTGTCTGTTAATCAGGGGGTTAATCAGGGACTACTGTCTGTTAATCAGGGACTACTGTCTGTTAATCAGGGACTACTGTCTGTTAATCAGGACTACTGTCTGTTAATCAGGGACTACTGTCTGTTAATCAGGGACTACTGTCTGTTAATCAGGGACTACTGTCTGTTAATCAGGGACTACTGTCTGTTAATCAGGGACTACTGTCTGTTAATCAGGACTACTGTCTGTTAATTACTGCCTGTTGATCAGGGACTACTGTCTGTTAATCAGGGACTACTGTCTGTTAATCAGGGACTACTGTCTGTTAATCAGGGACTACTGTCTGTTAATCAGGGACTACTGTCTGTTAATCAGGGACTACTGTCTGTTAATCAGGACTACTGTCTGTTCAGCAGGGACTACTGTCTGTTAATCAGGGACTACTGTCTGTTAATCAGGGACTACTGTCTGTTAATCAGAGACTACTGTCTGTTAAGCAGGAACTACTGTCTGTTAATCAGGGACTACTGTCTGTTGATCAGCAGGGACTACTGTCTGTTAATCAGGGACTACTGTCTGTTAATCAGGGACTACTGTTAAGCAGGGACTACTGTCTGTTAATCAGCAGGGACTACTGTCTGTTAATCAGGGACTACTGTTAATCAGGGACTACTGTCTGTTAATCAGGGACTACTGTCTGTTAATCAGGGACTGTTAATCAGGGACTACTGTCTGTTAATCAGGGACTACTGTCTGTTAATCAGGGACTACTGCCTGTTAATCAGGGACTACTGCCTGTTAATCAGGGACTACTGTCTGTTAATCAGGGACTACTGTCTGTTAATCAGGGACTACTGTCTGTTAATCAGGGACTACTGTCTGTTAATCAGGGACTACTGTCTGTTAATCAGGGACTACTGTCTGTTAATCAGGGACTACTGTCTGTTAATCAGGGACTACTGTCTGTTAATCAGGGACTACTGTCTGTTAATCAGGGACAGGGACTACTGTCTGTTAATCAGGGACTACTGTCTGTTAATCAGGGACTACTGTCTGTTAATCAGGGACTACTGTCTGTTAATCAGGGACTACTGTCTGTTAATCAGGGACTACTGTCTGTTAATCAGGGACTACTGTCTGTTAATCAGGGACTACTGTCTGTTAATCAGGGACTACTGCCTTCAAATCAGGGACTACTGCCTGTTAATCAGGGACTACTGTCTGTTAATCAGGGACTACTGTCTGTTGATCAGGGACTACTGTCTGTTGACCAGGGACTGCTGTCTGTTAATCAGGGACTACTCTGTTAATCAGGGACTACTGCCTGTTGATCAGGGACTACTGTCTGTTAGGATAAAGCAATCCTTCCCCCCTTAAATGATTTAGGGACTGCCTGTTCCAGGGACTGATGTCTGTTGTTAATCAGGGACTACTCAGGGACTACTGTTGATCAGCAGGGACCATTGTATGTTATGCAAGGACTACTGTCTGTTATACATGGTGTACTAACTGTCGTTTGTGTGTGTGTGTGTGTGTGTGTGTGTGTGTGTGTGTGTGTGTGTGTGTGTGTGTGTGTGTGTGTGTGTGTGTGTGTGTGTGTGTGTGTGTGTGTGTGTGTGTGTGTGTGTGTGTGTTTGACTGCAGTATACATGGGTACTAATGTTTTATCCAGTCAGTGTAGATCATAACCTAGGTGATCTCTGTGTTACAGATTGACAGTAATGCCAGTTACTTGAGAGCAGCCCGGGCAGGGAACCTAGAGAAGGCTTTGGATTACCTGAAGACCGGGGTTGAAATCAACATCTGTAACCAGGTTAGTCCCTAACCATGACCACTGACCCCTATAACCTAACTATCTAGACTGGGGTCGAAATCAACATCTGTAACCAGGTTAGTCCCTAACCATGACCCCTGACCCCTATAACCTAACTATCTAGACTAGGGTCGAAATCAACATCTGTAACCAGGTTAGTCCCTAACCATGAAACCCTGACCCCTATAACCTAACTATCTAGTCTAGGGTTGAAATCAACATCGGGGCGGCAGGGTAGCCTAGTGGTTAGAGCATTGGACGAGTAACCGGAAGGTTGCGAGTTCAAACCCCCGAGCTGACAAGGTACAAATCTGTCGTTCTGCCCCTGAACAGGCAGTTAACCCACTGTTCCTAGGCTGTCATTGAAAATAAGAATTTGTTCTTAACTGACTTGCCTGGTTAAATAAAGGTAAAATTAAAATTAAAATCTGTAACCAGGTTAGTCCCTAACCATGACCCCTGACCCATATAACCTAACTATCTAGACTGGGGTCGAAATCAACATCTGTAACCAGGTTAGTCCCTAACCATGACCCCTGACCCATATAACCTAACTATCTAGACTGGGGTCGAAATCAACATCTGTAACCAGGTTAGTCCCTAACCATGACCCCTGACCCCTAAACCTAACTATCTAGACTGGGGTCGAAATCAACATCTGTAACCAGGTTAGTCCCTAACCATGACCCCTGACCCCAAAACCTAACTATCTAGACTGGGGTCGAAATCAACATCTGTAACCAGGTTAGTCCCTAACCATGACCCCTGACCCCTATAACCTAACTATCTAGACTGGGGTCGAAATCAACATCTGTAACCAGGTTAGTCCCTAACCATGACCCCTGACCCCTATAACCTAACTATCTAGACTGGGGTCGAAATCAACTTCTGTAACCAGGTTAGTCCCTAACCATGACCCCTGACCCCTAAACCTAACTATCTAGACTGGGGTCGAAATCAACATCTGTAACCAGGTTAGTCCCTAACCATGATCCATGACCCCTAACCATTTAGACTGGGGTCGAAATCAACGTCTTTAACCCAGACAGTCCCTATCCATGACCCCTAAGCTCTGACCCCTTTAAAAATGTTTTTAAATGTAACCTTTATTTAACTAGGCAAGTCAGTTAAGAACTAATTCTTAATTACAATGACTGCCTACGGGGGAACAGTGGGTTAACTGCCTTGTTCAGGGGCTGAACGACAGATTTGAGCCTTATCAGCTCGAAGATTTGATCCAGCAACCTTTTTGTTACTGGCCAAACGCTCTAACCACTAAGCTCTGACCTCTGACCCCTAAGCTCTGACCCCTAACCCCTAAGCTCTGACCACTAACCTTAACCCAACCAGGTCAGATAGACAACTCCCTCAGCTTTCTTTGGAAATCACCTCAGTGAAACTCAGCCCCTAAGCTACATGAGTTATTGGTAAATGTTAGTTCTGATATTGAGAATCCATAGCTCCTGATGTGTCTGTGTTCACCTCTATCTCCCTGTATTCTCTGTCCTGCTGTAGAATGGCCTCAACGCCCTCCATCTGGCCTCTAAAGAAGGCCATGCCGAGGTGGTCACACAACTCATCAAGCTGGGAGCCAATGTGGACGCTGCAACTAATGGAGGGGGTTAGCTCCCGCCCCTCTTCTCCTCTGAGAAGATAGATAATAAGATAGGAGGAGCCTATAGGGTAGCCTATAGGGAGGAGTCAGATTGGTCACCTATAGGGAGGATGGAGGGAGGAGTCTGTCCCTGGCTGGTCACCTATAGGGAGGAGCCTGACTGGTAGCCTATAGGGAGGATGGAGGGAGGAGTCTGACAGGTCACCTATAGGGAGGAGTTATAGGGAGGAGTTATATCATATGAATGGCCCTATCAGAGAGCTGTGACATCATATTTATTGGAACTACCCATCCCGGATCCGGGAGAATTGTCATCAACTACACTAATTAGCATAGCGCAACGGTAAAAAAATATTACTAGAAAATATTCATATTCATGAAATCACAAGTGAAATATAGCCTAGTATAGCATTATGTCCAGCTCGCAGCAGGAAGCTCGGTCACGAAAATCAGAAAAGCAATCAAATTAACCGTTTACCTTTGATGATCTTCGGATGTTTTCACTGACGAGACTCCCAGTTAGACAGAAAATGTTCCTTTTGTTCCATAAATGTAATGCTCCGGGTGTCGTGGGTGTGGAGTCAAATGCAGGAGACAGAGAGTTCAATGCTGTGCATCTTTAATAGCACCAACGCACCCCAGGGTGCTCACAATAGGTACGTTCCCAAACACAGGGAATCAAAATGTACAACGAAAAATACACGACCAAGTACTAACACGTACCTCTACAACAGAGCCGAAGGTTACACTGAAATAAACCCGCACAACAACCAGGCGGGCCGGCTGTCTAATAAAGACAAACTAATTAAACCTAAACAGGTGCTACCACTAAACATACAAGGAGGGGAGGAAAGACAATCAGTGGCAGCTAATAGGCCGGTGACGACGACCGCCGAGCGCCACCCGCCCGGGAAAGGGAACCACCCCCGAGGAACCACCTCGGACTCGTGACAATAAAGATTATTTTTATACCCAAAATACCTCCTTTTGTTGGTCACGTTATGTTGAGAAATCCACCGGAAATAGCGCTCACGACATCGCCGTGATATCCATAATACCGACAGAAACATGTCAAACGTTTTTTATAATCAATCTTAAACGTGTTTTTCAAATATCTATTCGATAATATATCAACCGGGACAATTGGCTTTTCAGTAGGAGCGAGAGGAAAAATGACTACCTCTGTCTTTTACGCAAGAATAACTCTGAGAGCCCTCAGCTGGCCACTCACGCAATGTAGTCGTTTACGCTCACTCTTCAAAATAAAGGCCTGAAACTACGTCTAAAGGCTGTAGACACCTTAGGGAAGCCACAGAAAAGGGAATCTGGTTGATATCCCTTTCAATGGGCAATAGGGATGCATAGAAAGACAGGGGTTTCAAAATAAGAGTCACTTCCTGATTGGATTTTTCTCAGGATTTTGCCTGCAATATCAGTTGTTATACTCACAGACAATATTTTTACAGTTTTGGAAACTTTAGAGTGTTTTCTATCCTAAGCTGTCAATTATATGCGTATGCTAGCATCTGGTCCTGAGAAATAGGCGGTTTACTTTGGGAACGTTATTTTTCCAAAAATAAAAATAGTGCCCCCTAGTTTCAAGAGGTTAATGGGCCTATCAGAGGGCTAAGAGAGAGCTGTGACATCATATTAATGGGCCTATCAGAGAGCTTAGAGAGAGCTGTGACATCATATTAATGGGCCTATCAGAGAGCTGATAGAGAGCTGTGACATGTTACTGGGCCTATCAGAGCAGAGAGCTGAGAGAACTCTGCCATTATATTAATGGGTCTATCAGAGCAGAGAGTCGGCAGTACCATGCTGTCTCAGTCTATCAGAGCAGAGAGCCGACAGTACCATGCTGTCTCAGTCTATCAGAGCAGAGAGCCGACAGTACCATGCTGTCTCAGTCTATCAGAGCAGAGAGCCGACAGTACCATGCTGTCTCAGTCTATCAGAGCAGAGAGTCGGCAGTACCATGCTGTCTCAGTCTATCAGAGCAGAGAGCCGACAGTACCATGCTGTCTCAGTCTATCAGAGCAGAGAGTCGGCAGTACCATGCTGTCTCAGTCTAGTACCATGCTGAGTCTATCAGAGAGTCGGCAGTACCATGCTGTCTCAGTCTATCAGAGCAGAGAGCCGGCAGTACCATGCTGTCTCAGTCTATCAGAGCAGAGAGTCGGCAGTACCATGCTGTCTCAGTCTATCAGAGCAGAGAGTCGGCAGTACCACTCACACACTCACCACCACACACTCACTCACACACTCACTCACTCACTCACTCACCACTCACCACTCACACCACTCACCACTCACTCACTCACTCACACTCACACACTCACACACTCACTCACACACTCACTCACTCATTCCTCCCTGTGTCTTTCCAGAAAGGGAACACAGCTCTCCACATAGCGTCTCTGGCTGGTCAGGTGGATGTAGTGAAGGAGCTGGTGAGCAGCGGAGCTAACATCAACGCACAATCTCAGGTGAGTCTAGGACCTCCCCTTTAGACACACCCACAGTCTCAGGTGAGTCTAGGACCGCCCCTTTAGACACACCCACAGTCTCAGGTGAGTCTAGGACCGCCCCTTTAGACACATCCACAGTCTCAGGTGAGTCTAGGACCCCTCCCTTTAGACACACCCACAGTCTCAGGTGAGTCTATAACCTCTCCTCTTTAGACACACCCACAGTCTCAGGTGAGTCTAGGACCTCTCCCTTTAGACACACCCACAGTCTCAGGTGAGTCTTGGACCTCTCCCTTTAGACACACCCACAGTCTCAGGTGAGTCTAGAACCTCTCCCTTTAGACACACCCACAGTCTCAGGTGAGTCTAGGACCGCCCCCTTTAGACACACCCACAGTCTCAGGTGAGTCTAGGAGCTCTCCCTTTAGACACACCCACAGTCTTAGCTGTGTACTGTAAATAACAGATGTAGACCAACAGTAAAATGCTTATGGGCCTTTCCCAACAATGCAGAGGAAAATAATAGAAAAATTATAACATGAGGAATATATACGCAATGAGTAACGATATCTTGGCTATATACACCGGGTATTATTACTGAGTCTATCTGCAAGGGTACGAGGTAATTGAGGTAGATATGTACATATGAGTAGTGGTAAAGTGACAAGGCAGCAGGACAGATAATAAGCAGTAGCAGCGTATGCGATGAGTCAAAAGAGTTCATGCAAAGGGGGTCAATGCAGATAGTCCGGATAGCTATTTAGTTAGCTATTTAACTAACTATTTAGCGATCATAGTCTGCTGCTGGAAAAACGTATGTGTTATGGCTTTACACCCCCTGCTATATTGTGGATAAAGAGTGACCTGTCTAACAGAACACAGAGGGTGTTATTTAATGGAAGCCTGTCCAACATAATCCAACATAACCCCCAGGGAATTCCCCAGGGCCCCTTACTTTAATAAATATTACCTAACGACATGCCACTGGTTTGAGTAAAGCCAGTTGGTCTATGTATGTGGATGACTCAACCCTATTCACGTCAGCCACTACAGCGATTGAAATGACTGCCGATACATAACAAAGAGCTGCAGTTTGAAATTGTTGCAACCCCTATTACCAGCCTATTCAACCCCTCTTTCGTATTTTCTGAGATTCCCAAAGATTGAAAGCTGCGCGGTCATCCCCCTCTTCAAAGGGGGAGACATTCTGACCCAAACTGTTATAGACCTACAGTGGGGAGAACAAAGTATTTGATACAGTACTTACAAAGCATGTAGAGGTCTGTAATTTTTATCATAGGTACAATTCAACCTGTGTGAGACGGAATCTAAAACAAAAATCCAGAAAATAATATTGTATGATTTTTAAGTAATGAATTTGGATTTTATTGCATGACATAAGTATTTGATACATCAGAAAAGAAGAACTTAATATTTGGCACCACAGAAACCTTTGTTTGCAATTACAGAGATCATACGTTTCCTGTAGTTCTTGACCAGGTTTGCACACACTGCAGCAGGGATTTTGGCCCACTCCTCCATACAGACTTCTCCAGATCCTTCAGGTTTCGGGCTGTTGCTGGACAATACGGACTTTCAGCTCCCTCCAAAGATTGTCTATTGGGTTCAGGTCTGGAGACTGGCATAGGCCACTCCAGGACCTTGAGATTCTTCTTACGGAGCCACTCCTCAGTTGCCCTGGCTGTGTGTTTTGGGTCGTTGTCATGCTGAAAGACCCAGCCATGACCTGGGGCATTTTACTGAGGGAAGGAGGTTGTTGGCCAAGATCTTGCGATACATGGCCCCATTCATCCTCCACCCAATAAAACGGCCTTGCAGTCGCCTGTCCCCTTTGCAGAAAAGCATCCCCAAAGAATGATGTTTCCACCTCCATGCTTCACGGTTGTGATGGTGTTCTTGGGGTTGTACTCATCCTTCTTCCTCCAAACACGGCGAGTGGAGTTTAGACCAAAAGGCTCTACTTTTGTCTCATCAGACCACATGACCTTTTCCCATTCCTCCTCTGGATCATCCAGATGGTCATTGGCAAACTTCAGGCGAGCCTGGACATGCGCTGGTATTGAGCAGGGGACCTTGCGTGCGCTGCAGGATTTTAATCTATGACGGTGTAGTGTGTTACTAATGGTTTTCTTTGAGACTGTGGTCCAGGCTCTCTTCAGGTCATTGACCAGGTCCTGCCGTGTAGTTCTGGGCTGATCCCTCACCTTCCTCATGATCATTGATGCCCCACGAGGTGAGATCTTGTATGGAGCCCCAGACCGAGGGTGATTGACCATCATCTTGAACTTCTTCCATTTGTGTGCAGTGTGCAGCCGGCTTCATTGACCTGACCAAGGCTTTCGACTCTGTCAATCACCGCAACGTACAAAAAAAGGATAATAAATAAGTACACGGAGAGCTAACATTAATGACATATCCATCTCTTTTGGCTCAACAGTGGAGGAGAGACTTCATCACTACTTGTATTTGTGAGAGGTATGGACATGTTGAAAGCACCGAGCTATAATATGTCCGGACCCCAGGAAGAGTAGCTGCTGCCTTGGCAGGAACTGGTGTGCAAATGGGGATCCATAATAAAAACCCCAGGAAGAGTAGTTGCTGCCTTGACAGGAACTAATAGGGATCCATAATAAACCCCAGGAAGAGTAGTTGCTGCCTATGACAGGAACTATTGGGGATCCATAATAAACCCCAGGAAGAGTAGCTGCTGCCTTGGCAGGTACTAATGGGGATCCATAATAAACCCCAGGAAGAGTAGCTGCTGCCTTGGCAGAAACTTAATGGGGATCCAAAATATACCCCAGGAAGAGGAGCTGCTGACTCGTTGTTTATTATCTACTGCATAGCCAGTTTACAAATGACTCGATTAACCTATACCCCTGCACCTTGACATGGTACCGGTAACCCCTGCACCTGACATGGACCATGGCTCCACATGTCAGTATTTGACATGGACCCGGTAACCCCCTGTATATAGCCTCATCATTGACTGTACCGGTACCCCTGTATATAGCCTCCACATTGACTCTATAATAGTGTACCCCTGTATATAGCCTGACATTGACTCTGTACCGGATATTACCCCCTGTATATAGCCTCCACATTGACTCTGTACCAGTACCCCCTGTATATAGCCTCCACATTGACTCTGTATAGTGTACCCCCTGTATATAGCCTCCACATTGACTCTGTACCGGTACCCCCTGTATATAGCCTCCACATTGACTCTGTACCGGTACCCGATGTTCAAATGTTCATAAATGACCAGCATGGTCAAATAATAATAATCACAGTAGTTGTCGAGGGTGCAACAAGTCAGCACAACAGGAGTAAATGTCAGTTGGCTTTTCATAGCCAATCATTAATAGTATCTCTACCGCTCCTGCTGTCTCTAGAGAGTTGAAAACAGCATGTCTGGGACAGGTTGCACGTCCGGTGAACAGGTCAGGGTTCCATAGCCACAGGCAGACAGTTGAAACTGGAGCAGCAGCACGGCCAGGTGGGCTGGGGACAGCAAGGAGTCATCATGTCAGGTAGTCCTGGGGCATGGTCCTAGGGTTCAGGTCCTCCGAGAGAGAGAAAGAAAGAGAGAATTAGAGAGATAAAAATGGCTGTATTGTCTGTATTACTATAATAATGTACTGTAGTAATGGCTGTGTTGTCTGTATTACTATAATAATGTACTGTTGTAATGGCTGTGTTGTCTGTATTACTATAATACTGTACTGTAGTAATGGCTGTGTTGTCTGTATTACTATAATAATGTACTTAGTAATGGCTGTACATGTCTGTCATTACTATAATAATGTACTGTCAGATACCTGCTGTGCTGTCCATTACTATAATAATGTACTGTTATCAGAGGTCTGTATTTTTTATACCTTTATTATAACCTTCTACTGTTCATAATAAGTACTCAAGGGCATGGGGGACTGTATCATAGTGATATTAAACTATAGGGCTGTATAATAGTGATGTTAAACAATGGTACTGTATAATAGTGATGTTAAACTATAGGGCTGTATAATGTGATAAAACCATGGTACTGTATAATAGTGATATTAAACAATGGTACTGTATAATAGTGATGTTAAACTATAGGGCTGTATAATAGTGATACTGTAAACTATGGGCTGTATAATAGTGATGTTAAACATGGTACTGTATAATAGTGATGTTAAACTATAGGGCTGTATAATAGTGATATTAAACTATATGGCTGTGGGCTGTATAATAGTGATGTTAAACATGGTGCTGTATAATAGTGATGTGAAACTATGGTACTGTATAATAGGGGGCTGTATAATAGTGATATTAAACTATAGGGGGCTGTATAATAGTGATATTAAACTATAGGGCTGTATAATAGTGATATTAAACCATGGTACTGTATAATAGTGATAATAGCCATGGTACTGTATAATAGTGATGTTAAACTATAGGGCTGTATAATAGTGATGTATTAAAATAATGGTACTGTATAATAGTGATGTTAAACTATGGTACTGTATAATAGTGATATTAAAAACTATAGGGCTGTATAATAGTGATAATAACCATGGTACTGTATAATAGTGATAATAACCATGGTACTGTATAATAGTGATGTTAAACTATGGTACTGTATAATAGTGATATTAAACTATATGGCTGTATAATAGTGGTATTAAACTGTGGTGGGGCTGTATAATAGTGATGTTAAACCATGGTACTGTATAATAGTGATAATAACCATGGTACTGTATAATGGTGATGCTAAACTATGGTACTGTATAATAGTGATATTAACCATGGCACTGTATAATAGTGATGTTAAACCATGGTACTGTATAATAGTGATATTAAACTATGGGTATAATAGGGATGTTAAGGCAACTGAAACAGTGATGTTAAACAAGGATGTATAATCAATATTAAACTCAATCTGTATAAAGTGTAGTTCCCATGTTTCATGAGCTGAAATTAAAAATCTGTATAAAGTGATATTAAACTATGCTGAGTGTATAATAGTCTGTAATGAAGCCCTGTTTGTGGGGAAAACTCATTACTGTATTGTCTGGGCCTGTCTCCCCAGTGGGTGGGCCTGTATCCCCGGTGGGTGATATTAAACTATAGGGCTGGGTATAATCCCCCGGTGGGTGGGATGTTCCCCGGTGGGTGGGCCTGTCTCCCCAGTGGGTGGGCCTGTATAATAGTGTGGTTGGGCCTGTCTGTATAATGGGCCTGTCTCCCCGGTAGGGCTGGGCCTGTCTCCCCGGTGGGTGGGCCTGTCTAATAGTGTAAACTATGGGCCTGTATCCCCAGTGGGTGGGCCTGTCTCCCCAGTGGTGGGCCTGTATCCCCGGTGGCTGGGCCTGTCTCCTAGTGGGTGGGCCTGTCTCCCCGGTGGGTGGGCCTGTTCCCCATGGTGGGCCTGTATCCCCAGTGGATGGGCCTTCTCCCCAGTGGGTGGGCCTATCTCCCCAGTGGTGGGATGTTCCCCGGTATGGGCCTGTCTAATAGTGGATAATAACCATGGTACTGTATAATGGGATGTCTAAACAGTGGGTGGGCCTGTATCCCAGTGGGTGGGCTATCCCAGTGGCTGTGGGCTAGTGATGTTAAATGGGATTTGGGCCTAGTGATCCCCGGTGGGCTGATGTTAAACATATGGTACTGTCACTAATAGTGATGGTAAACATGTCTGCATGTATAATTTTTGTTCAGTGTAAATATGGTACTGTATAATAGTGATAATAACCATGGTGACTGTATAATAGTGATGTTAAACTATGGGTGGGCCTGTATAATGGTGGGTGGGCCTGTAAACTGTTGGGGCCTGAGGTCAGGGTTGTATTGCAGTATGGCCTGTATAATAGTGATGTTAACCTGGTACTGTATAATAGGATATTAAACCATGGTACTGTATAATAGTGATCCCAAAATGGTACTGTATAATAGTGGGTGACTGTTCTAATCTGTGGATGGCCCATCCCTGTGGGGTGATGTTCCCCACTATGGTATATATATATGGGCCTGTCTCCTACTGGGATGGGCCTGTCTCCCCCTGGCTGGGCCTGTCTCCCCAGTGGGACTGTCTCCCAGGTGGATGTTCCTGTCTCCTGGAGAAGTGGAAAGGCCTGTCTCCCCGGTGGGTGGGCCTGTCTCCCGGTGGGTTAAACCTGTCTGTATGCAGTGGCTGGGCCTGTCGACCCCCAGGTGTGGGCCTGTACCCCAGACAGTGGGCCAATCTATAGTGGCTGTTATCTGCCTGTCTGACCCAGTGGGTGGGCCTGTCTCCCAGGTTTGGGTGGGCCAGGTCTCCCCGGAACTGGGCCTGTCTCCCCAGGTGGGCTGGGCCTGTGGGCTAACTCCCACAGTGGGTGGGCCTTCAGAACTAACCCCCAGTGGGGCAGGCCTGTCTCCCCGGTGGGTGGGCCTGTCTCCCCGGTGGGTGGGCCTGTCAGAACTAACCTGGTGGGCTGGCTAACTCAGTGGCTAACCTGCTCCAGGGTGGCTAACTCAGGGCCTGTCTCCCCGGTATCCTGTATTCATTTGGGCCTGCTCCAGGGCAGGCTAAATGGGGCTAACTCCATGGGTCCTGCATCCCAGAACTAACCTGTCTCCAGGGCAGCTAAAAGGGCTAACTCCATGGGTCCTGCCCCAGTGGGTGGGCCTGCTCCCAGGGGGTGGGCCTGGGCTAACTCCACTATCCTGCCTGAACTAACCTGGCTGGGGCTGGCTCCTCAGGGTTAACTCCACTATCCTGTATCCCCAGTGGGTGGGCCTGTCTCCAGGGCAGGTCAGGGCTAATGCTCCAGGGCAGGCTAACTGGGGCTGTCTCACAGTATGGGCCTGCATTCAGAACTAACCTGTTCCAGGGCAGGCTAACTCAGGGTAACCTGCTAGTGGCTAACTCAGGGCTAATATGCTCCAGGGCAGGCTAACTCAGTGGCTAACTCCACTATCCTGCAGTCAGAACTAACCTGCTCCAGGGCTGGCTAACTCAGTGGCTAACTCCACTATTGCAATGCTGGCAGGTAACTCAGGGCTAATGATCTATCCTGTAAAATGGAACAACCTGCTCCTGGGCAGGCTATTTCAGGTGTAACTCCACTATCATGCATCCTCAGCAACAGCTCCAGGGCAAGGCCCCAGGGCTAACCTGCTCGCCCAGGGCTGGCTAACTCAGGCTAACTCCCTATCCTGAGGTCAGAACTAACCGCTCCAGTGTTGGGCTCAGAGGTCAGGGGTCCACTATCCTGCATTCATGGTAACCTGCTCCAGGGCATCTCTACTCAGGGGCTTCTAACCTGGCGGTGTTGAATCAGGGCTGGAGTTAAGCCAGGTAACTCCACTATCCTGCATTCAGAACTAACCTGCTCCAGGGCAGGCTAACTCTAGGGCTAACTCCACTATCCTGCATTCAGAACTAACCTGCTCCAGGGCAGGCTAACTCAGGGCTAACCTGCTCCAGGGCAGGCTAACTCAGGGCTAACTCCACTATCCTGCATTCAGAACTAACCTGCTCCAGGGCAGGCTAACTCAGGGCTAACCTGCTCCAGGGCCCTGCTAACTCCCTCCATTCAGAACTAACCTGCTCCAGGGCAGGCTAACTCAGGCAGGCTAACTAACTCCACTATCCTGCATTCAGAACTAACCTGCTCCAGGGCAGGCTAACTCAGGGCTAACCTCCTCCATCCTGCTAATTCTAACCTGCTCCAGGGCTGGCTAACTCAGGGCTAACTCCACTATCCTGCATTCAGAACTAACCTGCTCCAGGGCAGGCTAACTCAGGGCTAACTCCACTATCCTGCATTCAGAACTAACCTGCTCCAGGGCAGGCTAACTCAGGGCTAACTCCACTATCCCATTCAGAACTAACCTGCTCCAGGGCAGGCTAACTCAGGGCTAACTCCACTATCCTGCATTCAGAACTAACCTGCTCCAGGGCAGGCTAAAGGGCTAACCTGCTCCAGGGCTGGCTAACTCAGGGCTAACTCCACTATCCTGCATTCAGAACTAACCTGCTCCAGGGCAGGCTAACTCAGGGCTAACTCCACTATCCTGCATTCAGAACTAACCTGCTCCAGGGCAGGAACTAACCTGCTCCAGGGCAGGCTAACTCCACTATCCTGCATTCAGAACTAACCTGCTCCAGGGCAGGCTAACTCAGGGCTAACTCCACTATCCTGCATTCAGAACTAACCTGCTCCAGGGCAGGCTAACTCAGGGCTAACCTGCTCCAGGGCAGGCTAACTCAGGGCTAACTCCACTATCCTGCATTCAGAACTAACCTGCTCCAGGGCAGGCTAACTCAGGGCTAACTCCACTATCCTGCATTCAGAACTAACCTGCTCCAGGGCAGGCTAACTCAGGGCTAACTGCTCCAGGGCTAACTCAGGGCTAACCATGGCTAACTCAGGGCTAACTCCACTATCCTGCATTCAGAACTAACCTGCTCCAGGGCAGGCTAACTCAGGGCTAACTCCACTATCCTGCATTCAGAACTAACCTGCTCCAGGGCAGGCTAACTCAGGGCTAACTCCACTATCCTGCATTCAGAACTAACCTGCTCCAGGGCAGGCTAACTCAGGGCTAACTCCACTATCCTGCATTCAGAACTAACCTGCTCCAGGGCAGGCTAACTCAGGGCTAACTCCACTATCCTGCATTCAGAACTAACCTGCTCCAGGGCAGGCTAACTCAGGGCTAACTCCACTATCCTGCATTCAGAACTAACCTGCTCCAGGGCAGGCTAACTCAGGGCTAACTCCACTATCCTGCATTCAGAACTAACCTGCTCCAGGGCAGGCTAACTCAGGGCTAACCTGCTCCAGGGCAGGCTAACTCAGGGCTAACTCCACTATCCTGCATTCAGAACTAACCTGCTCCAGGGCAGGCTAACTCAGGGCTAACTCCACTATCCTGCATTCAGAACTAACCTGCTCCAGGGCAGGCTAACTCAGGGCTAACTCCACTATCCTGCATTCAGAACTAACCTGCTCCAGGGCAGGCTAACTCAGGGCTAACTCCACTATCCTGCATTCAGAACTAACCTGCTCCAGGGCAGGCTAACTCAGGGCTAACTCCACTATCCTGCATTCAGAACTAACCTGCTCCAGGGCAGGCTAACTCAGGGCTAACTCCACTATCCTGAATTCAGAACTAACCTGCTCCAGGGCAGGCTAACTTAGGGCTAACTCCATTTATCCTGAATGAAGTGTCTGTGCTAAATCAGATTCCCTCCTTCTCGCAAAGATTACGTCATCATCCCCTTCAGTTGAGGAAGAAAACAATATAAAATCAATCAAATGTATTTATAAAGCCCTTCTTACATCAGCTGATATCTCAAAGTGCTGTACAGAAACCCAGCCTAAAACCCCAAACAGCAAGCAATGCAGATGTAGAAGCACAGTGGCTAGGAAAAACTCCCTAGAAAGGCCAAAACCTAGGAAGAAACCTAGAGTGGAACCAGGCTATGAGGGGTGGCCAGTACTCTTCTGGCTGTGCCGGGTGGAGATTATAACATAACATGGCCAAGATGTTGAAATGTTCATAGATGACCAGCAGTGTCAGATAATAATAATAATCACAGTGGTTGTAGAGGGTGCAACAGGTCAGCACCTCAGGAGTAAATGTATTTTAAAATATTAATATCACACTATTTAGTAATTTATTTAGATTTATTCATATAACCTTTATTTAACTAGGCAAGTCAATTAAGCACAAATTGTTATTTACAATGACGGCCTACCAGGGAACAGCGGGTTAACTGCCATGTTCAGGGGCAGAACGACAGATTTTTACCTTGTCAGCTTGGTGATTCAATCCAGCAACGTTTTGGTTAGTGCCCCAACACTCTAACCACTAGGCTACCTGCCACCCCTAGCAATGACTGAATGCATTGGTAACTTTTGTATGACACATACAGTGATTGTGTGTTGTCCTATATTTATATTGTTTTATTTTTAATCCCAGGCCTCCGTCCCCGCAGGAGGCCTTTTGCCTTTTAGTAGGCCGTCATTGTAAATAAGAATTTGTGCTTAATTGACTTGCCTAGTTAAATAAAGGTTAAATAAAATAAACACATTTACGATACAATTATTTTATTGATAGGAGTGGGATAAAAGGTGCTCAGTCATTAACGATAAGTAATGAAATACAGACGTCTCTTCTGAAAGACTATTTCACACCATAGAAAGAAAACGCGTCACTCACCCATGGATTGATGTTTCAGCATCGTCTCAATGAAGAGTTCTGCGTTCGACTCTCCATGTGTGACATGCACACGTAGTTACAAGCCTGCTACAAACCCTGAGTAGATATAGCTTTCTTCATAGGATACCACCTCACTGTGGTTGTTGTAGATGTAGTTATTGTGAACTTGAAGGTGCAGAGTTCTGATGTTACTGTTATAGTGTAATTTGACTCTGTAGATGTTCTATAATATCAGTATGCTGACAAAAGTAGTACCCTGTGTTACTGTGTTCATGTCTGTGGTGTTAATGTTGTGTACCGGTACCTGACTGTTATTCTGACTGTTATGTTGTTATCATGACTCCTCCCACCATCGTACAGCATGGTGCAGCCATAGTGTCGTTGTGATGCACTAACCTCCCATTCTCTCCTCTCTTCACCTCTCGCTGGTGTTGCTCTCCCTAGATGATGGTGAATAGGACCACAGAGGTATATTTGGATCTCCTCTACACACTCAACACTCACAGCCCACCACCTCACACCCTGCTGCTAACTGCTGCTGCCTCATCTCTCCTCCCTGTTCCTGCATTGCTTCTTCTGTTATTGTATTTACTGTCTGTCTTGATGCTTTCCAGAAGGGACTAGAAAGTAGCATGACCTCTGACCTCGATGTACTGACAACATGGACTGAGGGTCTCTACAGCTGAGGGGCTGGCTTCCTTTATCCAGTCTCATAAAACCCTTAAGAACTTAGTTAGCATGATGTTAGAGCTGGTTAACACTTTAAGCGCCAATGGCCACTGACATTTAATTTTGTCAATAAAAGATATCCCCCCCCTCCAAAAAAAGCAACATCAAATAAAATGTTACATGTCACATACACGTGTTTAGCAGATGTTATTGCGGGTGTAGCGAATGCCTGTGTTTCTAGCTCCAACAGTGCAGTAATATCTAACAAGTAATATCTAACAATACATACAATCTATAGTAAAGTAATGGAATAAAGAATATATACATATTTGGACCAATGTCAGAGCGGCATAGACTAAGATACAGTAGAAAAGGATAGAATACAGTATATACATATGAGATGAGTAATGCAACATATGTAAACACTATTAAAGTGACTAGTGTTCCGTGATTTCTAGTCTATGTATATAGGCAGCAGCCTCTAATGTGCTAGTGATGGCTATTGAACAGTCTGATGGCCTTGAGATGGCCTAGTCACTATTAAAGTGACTAGTGTTCCGTGATTTCTAGTCTATGTATATAGGCAGCAGCCTCTAATGTGCTAGTGATGGCTATTGAACAGTCTGATGGCCTTGAGATAGAAGCTGTTTTGTTAGTTTTTTCGGTCTCAGCTTTGATGCACCTGTACTGACCTCACCTTCTGGATGATAGCAGGGTGAACAGGCAGTGGCTCAGGTGATTGTTGTCCTTGATGATCTTTTTGGCCTTCCTGTGACATCGGGTGCTGTAGGTGTCCTGGAGGGCAGGTATCTTGCATGATGCATCTAATCTAACATTACATTTACATTTAAGTCATTTAGCAGATGCTCTTATCCAGAGCGACTTACAAATTGGTGAATTCACCTTCTGACATCCAGTGGAACAGCCACTTTACAATAGTGCATCTAAATCATTTAAGGGGGGGTGAGAAGGATTACTTATCCTATCCTAGGTATTCCTTGAAGAGGTGGGGTTTCAGGTGTCTCCGGAAGGTGGTGATTGACTCCGCTGTCCTGGCGTCGTGAGGGAGTTTGTTCCACCATTGGGGGGCCAGAGCAGCGAACAGGTTTGACTGGGCTGAGCGGGAACTGTACTTCCTCAGTGGTAGGGAGGCGAGCAGGCCAGAGGTGGATGAACGCAGTGCCCTTGTTTGGGTGTAGGGCCTGATCAGAGCCTGGATACTGCGGTGCCGTTCCCCTCACAGCTCCGTAGGCAAGCACCATGGTCTTGTAGCGGATGCATGATGTTCAACTGGAAGCCAGTGGAGAGAGCGGAGGAGCGGGGTGACGTGAGAGAACTTGGGAAGGTTGAACACCAGATGGGCTGCGGCGTTCTGGATGAGTTGTAGGGGTTTAATGGCACAGGCAGGGAGCCCAGCCAACAGCGAGTTGCAGTAATCCAGACGGGAGATGACAAGTGCCTGGATTAGGACCTGCGCCGCTTCCTGTGTGAGGCAGGGTCGTACTCTGCGGATGTTGTAGAGCATGAACCTACAGGAATGCAGTAAGTTTGTCTCCTGGGGCCACCGCCATGATGTTGGTTGAGAACGACAGGGTGTTGTCCAGGATCACGCCAAGGTTCTTAGCGCTCTGGGAGGAGGACACAATGGAGTTGTCAACCGTGATGGCGAGATCATGGAACGGGCAGTCCTTCCCCGGGAGGAAGAGCAGCTCCGTCTTGCCGAGGTTCAGCTTGAGGTGGTGATCCGTCATCCACACTGATATGTCTGCCAGACATGCAGAGATTTCGCCACCTGGTCATCAGAAGGGGGAAAGGAGAAGATTAATTGTGTGTCGTCTGCATAGCAATGATAGGAGAGACCATGTGAGGTTATGACAGAGCCAAGTGACTTGGTGTATAGCGAGAATAGGAGAGGGCCTAGAACAGAGCCCTGGGGGACACCAGTGGTGAGAGCGCGTGGCGAGGAGACAGATTCTCGCCACGCCACCTGGTAGGAGCGACCTGTCAGGTAGGACGCAATCCAAGCGTGGGCCGCGCCGGAGATGCCCAACTCGGAGAGGGTGGGCATGATGTTAGAGTTGTTTAGCGTGATGTTAGAGTTGGTTAGCGTGATGTTAGAGTTGGTCCAATGCCACTCTGACAAATATGTATATATGCTTAATCCATTCCTGACTTAGATTTACGTGTATTTTGAGAATATGATATTACTTGTTAGATATTACTGCACTGTCGCTTCTAGAAGCACAAGCATTTCACTACACCTGCAATAACATCTGTATGTGGCCAATAAAATTTGACTTGATTTGGTTAACATGATGTTAGAGTTGGTTAGCCATGATGTTAGAGTTGAATAGAGTTGGTTAGCATGACGTTAGATTTGGTTAACATGATGTTAGAGCTGGTTAGCATGATGTTAGAGCTTGTTAGCATGATGTTAGAGCTGGTTAACATGATGTTAGAGCTGGTTAGCATGATGTTAGAGCTGGTTAGCATGATGTTAGAGTTGAATAGAGTTGGTTAACATGATGTTAGAGTTGGTTATCAGGATGTTAGCGTTGGTTAACATGATGTTAGAGTTGGTTAGAGTTGGTTAGCATGATGTTAGTTGGTTAGCATGATGTTAGAGTTGGTTAGCATGATGTTAGAGTTGGTTAGCATGATGTTAGAGTTGGTTAACATGATGTTAGAGTTGGTTAGCATGATGTTAGAGTTGGTTAACATGATGTTAGAATTGGTTAACATGATGTTAGAGCTGGTTAGCATGATGTTAGAGCTGATCAGCATGATGTTAGAGTTGGTTAGCATGATGTTAGAGTTGGTTAGCCACAATGTTAGAGTTGGTTAGCCACGGTGTTAGAGTTGGGGATGGTGATGATGCAGTAAGTTTGTCTCCTGGCCTCTGTGTCAGCACCACAGGCTGAGTTCTGTGATGAGGTACTGTAAGACACCATTGGACCCCAGGAAGACGAGCGGTTGCCAAGGTGCCAGCTAATGTGGATCCAAATAAAGAATAAAGGAAGCTATCCCCTGGCAGCAGAGACCCAGTCCACCAGCTAGTCCCTCTCAGTGGGTGTCTCTGCCTTAACATCCCCAGGCTTGTGCATGACTCTAACCCAGGCAGGAGAACTCTAACCCAGGCACCCTGAGGCAGGCAGGTGTCGGTCAGCAGAAAGCCCTAGTGATGGCTGCAGCATCAACAGTCCTCTACTCTAAATGTGTCTATGCTGCTTTTTCTGTTCCCCAACAGAACACAGATAACAGGCCTACTGTAGATCACAGTTCCACCCAGCACTACTATAGTGTATAGTCAAGTACAACATCTGCTTCAGACAACTTGAAGTTCACAACTGATGAACTAAAACTCTATGGAGGAACCATAGACTAGTGGTCGTTTCTACCATATTTCATATACCAGTCATTTACTTTAAAATCAGTGAAGGGAAGTGAACAAGCGCACACTTTGGGAGGAATTAGATCATTGGGCTGTAGGAAGGGTCTGCAGTGTGTCTGATCAAAGAGCAGTCCCATCTGGCTAATACGGTGTGAGAGGCTGCTCTGATTGGTTGTGTTGTGACTGAGTGCTGATGTCATGGTGTGTCTGTTTTCTAGAGTGGCTTTACTCCGCTGCACATTGCTGCTCACTACGGCAACATCAACGTGGCAACGCTCCTCCTCAACCGCGGCGCTGCCGTGGACTTCAAAGCCAGGGTAAGACTCCTCTAGAACTAGGCCAGGGTAAGACTCCTCTAAAGCAAAGCCAGGGTAAGACTCCTCTAAAACTAGGCCAGGGTAAGACTCCTCTAAAACTAGGCCAGGGTAAGACTCCTCTAAAACTAGGCCAGGGTAAGACTCCTCTAAAACTAGGCCAGGGTAAGACTCCTCTAAAACTAGGCCAGGGTAAGACTCCTCTAAAACTAGGCCAGGGTAAGACTCCTCTAAAGCAAGGCCAGGGTAAGACTCCTCTAAAGCAAAGCCAGGGTAAGACTCCTCTAAAACTAGGCCAGGGTAAGAGTCCTCTAAAACAAGGCCAGGGTAAGACTCCTCTAAAACTAGGCCAGGGTAAGACTCCTCTACAACTAGGCCAGGGTAAGACTCCTCTACAACTAGGCCAGGGTAAGGCTCCTCTAGAACTAGGCCAGGGTAAGACTCCTCTAAAGCAAAGCCAGGGTAAGACTCCTCTAAAACTAGGCCAGGGTAAGACTCCTCTAAAACAAGGCCAGGGTAAGACTCTAAAACTAGGCCAGGGTAAGAGTCCTCTAAAACAAGGCCAGGGTAAGACTCCTCTACAACTAGGCCAGGGTAAGAGTCCTCTAAAACTAGGCCAGGGTAAGAGTCCTCTAAAACAAGGCCAGGGTAAGAGTCCTCTAAAACAAGGCCAGGATAAGACTCCTCTAAAACTAGGCCAGGGTAAGAGTCCTCTAAAACAAGGCCAGGGTAAGAGTCCTCTAAAACAAGGCCAGGGTAAGACTCCTCTAAAACAAGGCCAGGGTAAGACTCCTCTACAACTAGGCCAGGGTAAGACTCCTCTAAAACAAGGCCAGGGTAAGACTCCTCTAAAACAAGGCCAGGGTAAGACTCCTCTAAAACTAGGCCAGGGTAAGACTCTTCTAAAACAAGGCCAGGCTATGTGGGGTGGCCAGTCCTCTTCTGGCTGTGCCGGGTGGAGATTATAACAGAACATGGCCAAGATTTTCAAATGTTCACAAATGACCAGCATGGTCCAATAATAATAAGGCAGAACAGTTGAAACTGGAGCAGCAGCACGGCCAGGTGGACTGGGGACAGCAAGGAGTCATAATGTCAGGTAGTCCTGAGGCATGGTCCTAGGGCTCAGGTCCTCCGAGAGAGAGAAATAAAGAGAGAATTTGAGAGAGCACACTTAAATTCACACAGGACACCGAATAGGACAGGAGAAATACTCCAGATATAACAAACTGACCCCAGCCCCCCGACACATAAACTACTGCAGCATAAATACTGGAGGCTGAGACAGGAGGGGTCAGGAGACACTCTAAAACAAGACCAGTATAGGTAAGAGTCTTCTAAAACAAGACCAGTATAGGTAAGACTCTTCTAAAACAAGACCAGGGTAAGAGTCCTCTAAAACAAGACCAGTATAGGTAAGAGTCTTCTAAAACAAGACCAGTATAGGTAAGACTCCTCTAAAACAAGACCAGGGTAAGAGTCCTCTAAAACAAGACCAGTATAGGTAAGAGTCTTCTAAAACAAGACCAGTATAGGTAAGAGTCTTCTAAAACAAGACCAGTATAGGTAAGACTCTTCTAAAACAAGACCAGGGTAAGAGTCCTCTAAAACAAGACCAGTATAGGTAAGAGTCTTCTAAAACAAGACCAGTATAGGTAAGACTCCTCTAAAACAAGACCAGGGTAAGAGTCCTCTAAAACAAGACCAGTATAGGTAAGAGTCTTCTAAAACAAGACCAGTATAGGTAAGAGTCTTCTAAAACAAGACCAGTATAGGTAAGACTCCTCTAAAACAAGACCAGGGTAAGAGTCCTCTAAAACAAGACCAGGGTAAGACTCCTCTAAAACAAGACCAGGGTAAGAGTCCTCTAAAACAAGACCAGTATAGGTAAGACTCTTCTAAAACAAGACCAGTATAGGTAAGACTCCTCTAAAACAAGACCAGTATAGGTAAGACTCTTCTAAAACAAGACCAGTATAGGTAAGACTCCTCTAAAACAAGACCAGTATAGGTAAGACTCTTCTAAAACAAGACCAGTATAGGTAAGACTCCTCTAAAACAAGACCAGTATAGGTAAGACTCTTCTAAAACAAGACCAGTATAGGTAAGACTCTTCTAAAACAAGACCAGGTAAGACTCTTCTAAAACAAGAAGTATAGTCCTCTAAAACAAGACCAGGGTAAGAGTCCTCTAAAACAAGACCAGGGTAAGAGTCCTCTAAAACAAGACCAGGGTAAGAGTCCTCTAAAACAAGACCAGTATAGGTAAGACTCCTCTAAAACAAGACCAGTAAGAGTCCTCTAAAACAAGACCAGGGTAAGAGTCCTCTAAAACAAGACCAGGGTAAGAGTCCTCTAAAACAAGACCAGGGTAAGAGTCCTCTAAAACAAGACCAGGGTAAGAGTCCTCTAAAACAAGACCAGGGTAAGAGTCCTCTAAAACAAGACCAGGGTAAGAGTCCTCTAAAACAAGACCAGGGTAAGAGTCCTCTAAAACAAGACCAGGGTAAGAGTCCTCTAAAACAAGACCAGGGTAAGAGTCCTCTAAAACAAGACCAGGGTAAGAGTCCTCTAAAACAAGACCAGGGTAAGAGTCCTCTAAAACAAGACCAGGGTAAGAGTCCTCTAAAACAAGACCAGGGTAAGAGTCCTCTAAAACAAGACCAGGGTAAGAGTCCTCTAAAACAAGACCAGGGTAAGAGTCCTCTAAAACAAGACCAACAAGAGTCCTCTAAAACAAGACCAGGGTAAGAGTCCTCTAAAACAAGACCAGGGTAAGAGTCCTCTAAAACAAGACCAGGGTAAGACTCCTCTAAAACAAGACCAGGGTAAGACTCATCAGGCCGATTTCCATCCAGCCCAGGTCTAGAATGTGCTTTGGGACCTGAATGTGCAGGGTAGTACCCAATATCAGATATCATTCTACAGCTGCTGGAGTCAGTCTGCACTCACCCTGCCAAGGCCCTTACACATGGACACACCCTGCCAAGGCTCTCAGTCGGTCATATTCCTGCACTATGAAATATGAGCCTATAGATGCTTATAGATGCACATCATGCATTTACTCTGTCATAGCACATGATTTGAGCTGGTTTGAGCTGATATATGAATACCATTAACTGTCACTAGAGGGAGGTGTTCTTCAGCCCAGTACCACAGACTACCTCAGACCTGACTGTCCTGCTGACACAGTTCACTAACCCCAGTACCACAGACTACCTCAGACATGACTGTCCTGCTGACACAGTTCACTAACCCCAGTACCACAGACTACCTCAGACCTGACTGTCCTGCTGACACAGTTCACTAACCCCAGTACCACAGACTACCTCAGACCTGACTGCCCTGCTGACACAGTTCACTAACCCCAGTACCACAGACTACCTCAGACCTGACTGTCCTGCTGACACAGTTCACTAACCCCAGTACCACAGACTACCTCAGACCTGACTGCCCTGCTGACACAGTTCACTAACCCCAGTACCACAGACTACCTCAGACCTGACTGTCCTGCTGACACAGTTCACTAACCCCAGTACCACAGACTACCTCAGACCTGACTGTCCTGCTGACACAGTTCACTAACCCCAGTACCACAGACTACCTCAGACATGACTGTCCTGCTGACACAGTTCACTAACCCCAGTACCACAGACTACCTCAGACCTGACTGCCCTGCTGACACAGTTCACTAACCCCAGTACCACAGACTACCTCAGACCTGACTGTCCTGCTGACACAGTTCACTAACCCCAGTACCACAGACTACCTCAGACCTGACTGTCCTGCTGACACAGTTCACTAACCCCAGTACCACAGACTACCTCAGACCTGACTGCCCTGCTGACACAGTTCACTAACCCCAGTACCACAGACTACCTCAGACCTGACTGTCCTGCTGACACAGTTCACTAACCCCAGTACCACAGACTACCTCAGACCTGACTGTCCTGCTGACACAGTTCACTAACCCCAGTACCACAGACTACCTCAGACCTGACTGCCCTGCTGACACAGTTCACTAACCCCAGTACCACAGACTACCTCAGACCTGACTGTCCTGCTGACACAACTGACAGTGATACTGTACTTTAGGTTGTATTAAGGGTATCTTCATAGGGTGTAGCTGTTTACAATACACTCAGAACATACCAGTGATAACCTGCTGTTCAAAGTCCTGTATGTGTGGGTATTGTCTTAATGTCTAATCTGATGGAAATAATGACTATACTGTATGTGTGGGTATTGTCTTAATGTCTAATCTGATGGAAATAATGACTATACTGTATGTGTGGGTATTGTCTTAATGTCTAATCTGATGGAAATAATGACTATACTGTATGTGTGGGTATTATCTTAATGTCTAATCTGATGGAAATAATGACTGTACTGTATGTGTGGGTATTATCTTAATGTCTAATCTGATGGAAATAATGACTGTACTGTATTTATGACTTGATGTTGTGTCTCCCCTCCTCAGAATGACATCACACCGCTGCACGTGGCTTCTAAGAGAGGGAATGGCAACATGGTGAAAGTTCTGCTGGAGAGGGGAGGCACGATAGACGCCAGGACTAAGGTTAGATATACACTGTACTACATTATACAACGGGTGGGTCTAATCCTGAATGCTGATTGGTTAAATCAGCATTCCACCAGGCGTCTATTCCACAAGTTACCACCGGCTAAATCTATGACATTAAAATGCCTATTTACTCTGTTCCATCTGACTGCACAATCCACTGTCTCATCAGCCCAGCCAGGCAATGTATAACCTTTATCTCCACTATAAAAAGCATCTAGACATTATCTCACATTTCTTTTAGACTATCATTTAGTTTTAACAGCGGAGATTTGTATAAACCGTGCTGTCTGTCACTCCGACATTTTCAACATGGATTCTATATTCATATTAGATCTCCAGCTGTCCCATAGTAATGTGTCGGGAGTCGGGACGAGACAGACAGGCAGGCAGCGTTTCTCAGACAGTCCAAATCATGAATCAGCTTGTATACTTTTTATGGATATATACAAAGAAATGTCAATTGGAAAAAAAGGTTAAACAAACTAAAGGAAGTGCAGCTCGTTTGTAGTCTTTCCAGCTTCAGTTTGAAGTGATTGTGTTAGCTGTGTTGTTGGCTAGCTCCTCTGAACAACGAGTGAGCAGTCCTGACGAGTGACCACATTTCCTACGCCAGGCAAAATGGTACCTCATTAGCTCATTGTTATGGATGTATCCAATAAATGTCACCAGAAAACAACTTAAGCAAATGAAAATGCGGCTACTTTGCTGTTATTCTGGCTGTACTTTTTGACGTGATGGCAATTTAGCCGTAGTTGGCTAGCTAGCAAGCAAGGGATAAGGACGTTGCCAGCCAGAATGGCAATGGAACATTCATCACTTTAGAAGTGTCTTTGTGTTTCCAAGTCACTAAATCTTCAACAGCGCCAATTGAGAATGCACTGAGTACAACGCTCAGTCGGACCTCATAGAACTTTCCACGATGTAGTGACGCAACGTGAAACCTGTGAATTCTTAACATCTATGTTTCTGTTTGGGTGTATATTATGACATAAGCCCTGTATGGAAGCTGCTCTTCTCTAGTATTGTCTCAGTCCCAGATGTAACATGGTTGTTTTGACAATAGAAATAGCAATACTACTGTAAATGATTCATGTTTATTGTCCTACTGGAGGACTGGTCCATGGTCAGAATCATGTTTATTGTCCTACTGGAGGACTGGTCCATGGTCAGATTCATGTTTATTGTCCTACTGGAGGACTGGTCCATGGTCAGAATCATGTTTATTGTCCTACTGGAGGACTGGTCCATGGTCAGAATCATGTTTATTGTCCTACTGGAGGACTGGTCCATGGTCAGAATCATGTTTATTGTCCTACTGGAGGACTGGTCAACATGGTCAGAATCATGTTTATTGTCCTACTGGAGGACTGGTCCATGGTCAGAATCATGTTTATTGTCCTACTGGAGGACTGGTCCATGGTCAGAATCATGTTTATTGTCCCTGGAGGACTGGTCCATGGTCAGAATCATGTTTATTGTCCTACTGGAGGACTAGTCCGTGGTCAGAACTGTTTATTGTCCCTGGAGGACTGGTCCGGTCAGAATCATGTTTATTGTCCTACTGGATGACTGGTCCGTGGTCAGAATCATGTTTATTGTCCTACTGGAGGACTGGTAACGTGGTCAGAATCATGTTTATTGTCCTACTGGAGGACTGGTCCATGGTCAGAATCATGTTTATTGTCCTACTGGAGGACTAGTCCATGTCAGAATCATGTTTATTGTCCTACTGGAGGACTGGTCCAGGATCAGCAGTAAGTAACCTGTGTAATGCCCTACTTAGCATTATTTTAGTAATAAAGCACCTTAAACTCTGACCCCAGGACAGGTCAGTCATGTTTATTGTCCTACTGGAGGACTGGTCCATGGTCAGAATCATGTTTATTGTCCTATTGGAGGACTGGTCCATGGTCAGAATCATGTTTATTGTCCTACTGGAGGACTGGTCCATGGTCCAATCATAAGGCACAGTAACTGGAGGACTAGTCCGTGGTCAGAATCATGTTTATTGTCCTACTGGAGGACTGGTCCATGGTCAGAATCAGTTTATTGTCCTACTGGCAGGACTAGTTTAGTCAGAACATGTTTATTGTTTACTGGAGGACTGGTCTTCTGGTCAGAATCATGTTTATTGTCCTATTGGAGGACTGGTCCATGGTCAGAATCATGTTTATTGTCCTACTGGAGGACTGGTCCATGGTCAGAATCATGTTTATTGTCCTACTGGAGGACTAGTCCGTGGTCAGAATCATGTTTATTGTCCTACTGGAGGACTGGTCCATGGTCAGAATCATGTTTATTGTCCTACTGGAGGACTGGTCCGTGGTCAGAATCATGTTTATTGTCCTACTGGAGGACTGGTCCATGGTCAGAATTATGTTTATTGTCCTACTGGAGGACTAGTCCATGGTCAGAATCATGTTTATTGTCCTACTGTAGGACTGGTCTGTGGTCAGATTCATGTTTATTGTCCTACAGGAGGACTGGTCCGTGGTCAGAATCATGTTTATTGTCCTACTGGAGGACTGGTCCATGGTCAGAATCATGTTTATTGTCCTACTGGAGGACTGGTCCATGGTCAGAATCATGTTTATTGTCCTACTGTAGGACTGGTCCATGGTCAGAATCATGTTTATTGTCCTACGGGAGGACTGGTCTGTGGTCAGATTCATGTTTATTGTCCTACAGGAAGTCAATCTAGCTCACACACAACATACACAAAACATCTAGAAATCCCAGCAGGAAAGAACCAATAGTCAGAGATCCAGTAAGTAACCTGTGTAATGCCCTACTTCCCCTTAAACTCTGACCCCAGGAGGTCTGACTCCTCTCCACTGTGGCGCCAGGAGCGGATCATGAACAGTTGCTAGTGATGCTTTAGACAGGAGCTCCCATCCTGTCCAAAACCAGGTACAGTAACTATGACAATGTCTTTGTGTCTGTCCCTGGTCTAAACTGTCTGTCTGTCCCCCTCCAGAACGGTCTGTCTCCCCTGTTAACCACCCAGGGGGACCATCTGAACTGTGTTCAGTTCCTGCTACACACGTAGGTTCCTGTTGTGATGTAACCAAGGACATCTGACGGTTCTGCATGTGTTAACCGCCCACTGCGGACACTACAAGGTCGCCAAGGTCATTGTGGACAAGAAGGCCAATCCCAACGCTAAAGCACTGGTAAGCATCAGTCACACTGTGTATTAAAATCGCTGTTAGATGTTAGCTTAGCTTAAGCTTAGCATTATTTTAGTAATAAGTTAGCATTACATCTAGCAGTAGCTACTCTTCCTGGGATCCACACTAAATTGGAAACACAGAAGTGACATGGGAACAGTAACATCACTTAGAGTTGTATTCATTGTGTTCATCCAGTCCAGGAGCATCTGAGGTTGTGTTGTGTGTTGGCTGGCTGCAGGGTTAGGGCTGGGGTTATGGCATCACCAGCCACAGTATACTGGCATGGTGTTTAGTCATTGGAACAGAATGATTGAAGTTTAGAGAGCCAGGAGAAGTAGAGTTGTGTTATGTGTTAAACACAGCCAAACCATCAAAGTAGCCAGAGAGGCCAGTTACTGTAAACACAGCCAGGACATCTGTATCTGAGTTGTGCTGTGTGTTAACCAGGCTGGGACATGTGTTATACCAGGCTGGTTAGCTGTGTGTTACCAGGCTGGACATCTATACCAGGAGTTGTGTTGTGTGTTAACCAGGCTGGACATCTGTTAACCAGGCTGGTTAGCTGTGTGTTAGGCAGGACATCAGGCTGGTTAGCTGTGTGTTAACCAGCTGGTTACTGTGTGTTAACCAGTTGTTAGCTGTGTGTTAACCAGCCTGGGACATAACCAGGAGTTGTGCTGTGTGTTAACCAGCCAGGACATCTGTAGAGTTGTGCTGTGTGTTAACCAGCCAGGACATCTATAGAGTTGTGCTGTGTGTTAACCAGCCAGGACATCTATAGAGTTGTGTTGTGTGTTAACCAGCCAGGACATCTGTAGAGTTGTGTTGTGTGTTAACCAGCCAGGACATCTGTAGAGTTGTGTTGTGTGTTAACCAGCCAGGACATCTGTAGAGTTGTGTTGTGTGTTAACCAGCCAGGACATCTATAGAGTTGTGTTGTGTGTTAACCAGCCAGGACATCTGTAGAGTTGTGTTATGTGTTAACCAGCCAGGACATCTGTAGAGTTGTGTTGTGTGTTAACCAGCCAGGACATCTATAGAGTTGTGTTGTGTGTTAACCAGCCAGGACATCTATAGAGTTGTGTTGTGTGTTAACCAGCCAGGACATCTATAGAGTTGTGTTGTGTGTTAACCAGCCAGGACATCTATAGAGTTGTGTTGTGTGTTAACCAGGCTGGACATCTATAGAGTTGTGTTGTGTGTTAACCAGCCAGGACATCTGTAGAGTTGTGTTGTGTGTTAACCAGCCAGGACATCTGTAGAGTTGTGCTGTGTGTTTTTCTTTTAGAATGGTTTCACTCCGCTCCACATCGCCTGCAAGAAGAACAGAATCAAAGTGATGGAACTGCTGCTGAAACACGGAGCATCCATACAGGCAGTGACCGAGGTAGGAACTGAAACACGGAGCGTCTATACAGGCAGTGACCGAGGTAGGAACTGACACGGAGCGTCCATACAGGCAGTGACCGAGGTAGGAACTGAAACACGGAGCGTCCATACAGGCAGTGACCGAGGTAGGAACTGAAACACGGAGCGTCCATACAGGCAGTGACCGAGGTAGGAACTGAAACACGGAGCGTCCATACAGGCAGTGACCGAGGTAGGAACTGAAGAATCATAGGAACACCTAACTAACTTTACAAAAGCTACAGAAGACCTACAGAGGACCTACTAACTAACATGTTGTCTTCTGACTGACTGTGTCTCTCTGTTCAACCATTCTAGAATGGATCTCTGTTCTGTGATGTTTGTCTTTGATAGGTGTACATGGACACTCAGTTCTGGTGATTGGAGTTGTTTGCTACAGACTGTTTGAAGTGGTTTTTGAAGTGAATAGAAGTATCTGAGTTAGCTGAGGTTCTGTGTTAGGAGTTTTATCCGGACATGACACATGTTGCTGACAGGATCTTGAGGAGGAAGGCTTGGTGCTGGTCAGAGGGGCTGGCTCTGGTATCAGTTTTTACCAGAAAAGGGCCAGATAACTTCTGTTGTGAGCTAGGGGCTGGGGGCTATGCACTTGGTGAACTGCCTACAACTTTAAAGCGGACTATCAATGTCTCTGTTCCAGCTGAGTCTCTTGTTCCTAGCCCAACTCTGTGTCTCTGTTACAGTCGGGTCTCACTCCGATCCATGTGGCGGCTTTCATGGGACACGATAACATCGTCACTCAGCTGACGAATCATGGAGCTTCGCCAAACACAACTAATGTGGTGAGTCACAGAATATACTCTCTCTCTCTTTCTTTCTTACTGTTTGATAGAACCCTGGTACCTAACCTGTGTGTTTGATAGAACCCTGGTACCTAACCTGTGTGTTTGATAGAACCCTGGTACCTAACCTGTGTGTTTGATACAACCCTGGTACTTAAACCTGTGTGTTTGATACAACCCTGGTACTTAAACCTGTGTGTTTGATACAACCCTGGTACCTAACCTGTGTGTTTGTGAAGTAACATTTCTAACCTGTGTGTATCTCTGAGTTCCAGAGGGGAGAGACGGCGCTCCACATGGCAGCGAGGGCCGGCCAGGCTGGCGTGGTCAAATACCTGGTTCAGAGCGGAGCCAGAGTGGAGGTCAAGGCCAAGGTAGGACTGGAGAGTATCCCCAATACTAACTGGAGAAAAACCCAATACTGACTGGAGAAAAACCCCATACTTACTGTAGAGAATCCCCCATACTGACTGGAGAGAATCTCCCATACTGACTGGAGAGAATCCCCCATACTGACTGGAGAGAATCCCCCATACTGACTGGAGAGAATCCCCCATACTGACTGGAGAAAAACCCAATACTGACTGGAGAAAAACCCAATACTGACTGGAGAAAAACCCCATACTGACTGTAGAGAATCCCCCATACTGACTGGAGAGAATCTCCCATACTGACTGGAGAGAATCTCCCATACTGACTGGAGAAAAACCCCATACTGACTGGAGAGAATCTCCCATACTGACTGGAGAGAATCCCCCATACTGACTGGAGAAAAACCCCATACTGACTGGAGAAAAGCCCAATACTGACTGGAGAGAATCCCCCATACTGACTGGAGAGAATCTCCCATACTGACTGGAGAGAATCCCCCATACTGACTGGAGAAAAGCCCAATACTGACTGGAGAGAATCCCCCATACTGACTGGAGAGAATCTCCCATACTGACTGGAGAGAATCCCCCATACTGACTGGAGAGAATCTCCCATACTGACTGGAGAGAATCCCCCATACTGACTGGAGAGAATCCCCATACTGACTGGAGAGAATCTCCCATACTGACTGTAGAGAATCTCCCATACTGACTGGAGAGAATCCCCCATACTGACTGGTGAGAATCCCCCATACTGACTGGAGAGAATCCCCCATACTGACTGGTGAGAATCCCCCATACTGACTGGAGAGAATCTCCCATACTGACTGGAGAGAATCCCCCATACTGACTGGAGAGAATCCCCCATACTGACTGGAGAGAATCCCGACTGGTGTAGCTAGTAATTTTAGTAGTTCTATGGCCTATTTATTGTCCTCACGCCATTTGCACACACTGTATATAGACTTTCTTTTTTTTCTATTGTGTTATTGAATGTATGTTTGTTTATTTCATGTGTAACTCTGTGTTGTTGTTTCTGTCGCAATTCTTTGCTTTATCTTGGCCAGGTCGCAGTTGTAAATGAGAACTTGTTCTCGACTAGCCTACCTGGTTAAATTAAGGTGAAATAAAACAAGTTAAAAAAATATTTAAAAATAACATTAACATAAGGTATTGTTATTGGTGGAGTTATTACATTAAAATAAGGTATTGTTATTGGTGGAGTTATTACATTAAAATAAGGTATTGTTATTGATGGATTTATTACATTAAAATAAGGTATTGCTATTGGTGGAGTTATTAAAATTAACATAAGGTATTGTTATTGGTGGAGTTATTACATTAAAATAAGGTATTGCTATTGGTGGAGTTATTAAAATTAACATAAGGTATTGTTATTGGTGGAGTTATTACATTAAAATAAGGTATTGTTATTGGTGGAGTTATTATATTAAAATAAGGTATTGTTATTGGTGGAGTTATTACATTAAAATAAGGTATTGTTATTGGTGGAGTTATTACATTAAAATAAGGTATTGCTATTGGTGGAGTTATTAAAATTAACATAAGGTATTGTTATTGGTAGAGTTATTACATTAAAATAAGGTATTGCTATTGGTGGAGTTATTAAAATTAACATAAGGTATTGTTATTGGTGGAGTTATTACATTAAAATAAGGTATTGTTATTGGTGGAGTTATTATATCAACATAAGGTTTTCTTATTGGTGGAGTTATTACATTAAAATAAGGTATTGTTATTGGTGGAGTTATTATATTAACATAAGGTATTGTTATTGGTGGAGTTATTATATTTAATATAATTTAAATGAGGTATTGTTATTGGTGGAGTTATTATATTAAAATAAGGTATTGTTATTGGTGGAGTTATTATATTAACATAAGGTTTTCTTATTGGTGGAGTTATTACATTAAAATAAGGTATTGTTATTGGTGGAGTTATTATATTAACATAAGGTATTGTTATTGGTGGAGTTATTATATTTAAATGAGGTATTGTTATTGGTGGAGTTATTAAAATAAGGTATTGTTATTGGTGGAGTTATTATACTAACATAAGGATTTCTTATTGGTGGAGTTATTATATTAAAATAAGGTATTGTTATTGGTGGAGTTATTATATTAAAATAAGGTATTGTTATTGGTGGAGTTATTATATTAACATAAGGTATTGTTATTGGTGGAGTTATTATATTAACATAAGGTTTTCTTATTGGTGGAGTTATTACATTAAAATAAGGTATTGTTATTGGTGGAGTTATTATATTAACATAAGGTATTGTTATTGGTGGAGTTATTATATTAACATAAGGGTTTCTTATTGGTGGAGTTATTACATTAAAATAAGGTATTGTTATTGGTGGAGTTATTATATTAACATAAAGTATTGTTATTGATGGAGTTATTATATTAACATAAGGTATTGTTATTGGTGGAGTTATTATATTTAAATGAGGTATTGTTATTGGTGGAGTTATTCTATTAACATAAGGTATTGTTATTGGTGGAGTTATTATATTAACATAAGGTATTGTTATTGGTGGAGTTATTATATTAAAATAAGGTATTGTTATTGGTGGAGTTATTATATTAACATAAGGTATTGTTATTGGTGGAGTTATTATATTAACATAAGGTATTGTTATTGGTGGAGTTATTATATTTAAATGAGGTATTGTTATTGGTGGAGTTATTATATTTAAATGAGGTATTGTTATTGGTGGAGTTATTATATTTAAATGAGGTATTGTTATTGGTGGAGTTATTATATTTAAATGAGGTATTGTTATTGGTGGAGTTATTATATTAACATAAGGTATTGTTATTGGTGGAGTTATTATATTTAAATGAGGTATTGTTATTGGTGGAGTTATTATATTTAAATTAGGTATTGTTATTGGTGGAGTTATTATATTTAAGTGAGGTATTGTTATTGGCGGAGTTATTATATTTAAATGAGGTATTGTTATTGGTGGGGTTATTATACTTAAATAAGGTATTGTTATTGGTGGAGTTATTATATTAACATAAGGTATTGTTATTGGTGGAGTTATTATATTAACATAAGGTATTGTTATTGGTGGAGTTATTAACATAATGTATTGTTATTGGTGGAGTTATTATATTTAAATGAGGTATTGTTATTGGTGGAGTTATTATATTTATGTAGTGTATTGTTATTGGTGGAGTTATTATATTTAAATGAGGTATTGCTATTGGTGGAGTTATTATATTAACATAAGGTATTGTTATTGGTGGAGTTATTATATTTAAATTAGGTATTGTTATTGGTGGAGTTATTATATTTAAATGAGGTATTCTTAGCCATGTGGAGTATTTACAGTTGGATTACTATATATACTGTGACTTGTTGTCACAGTTGATCTTAAGAAAAATGTTTTTGGTGGTCTGTTGAAGTGTCTTTGCTCATGTTTGTCTCCTGTCTGTCCTCTAACCCTCTGTCCCTGTCTCCAGGACAACCAGACCCCGCTCCACATCTCCAGTCGTCTGGGGAAGCCTGACATCGTGCTGTATCTGCTGCAGAATGGGGCGTGTCCTGACGCCACTACCACCTCTGGCTACACCCCCCTACACCTGGCTGCCAAAGAGGGACACAGAGACGTCTCCTCAGTCCTCCTTGATCAGGGGGCTTCTCCAGACATCACTACCAAGGTACACACTACACCCAACACACTTCACTCTACACACTTCACCCTACACACTACTAACCCTACACACTACTAACCCTATTAGAGAGGGACACAGAGACATCACCTCAGTCCTCCTTGACACTACTTTACACTTTGCACTACACACTATACACTACACACTACACCCTACACACAGAGTTATAACTAGTTCCACTGGAGGAGGGTTAGTGTTATAACTAGTTCCCTGGAGGAGGGTTAGAGTTATAACTAGTTCCCTGGAGGAGGGTTAGAGTTATAACTATAGTTCCACTGGAGGAGGGTTAGAGTTATAACTAGTTCCCTGGAGGAGGGTTAGAGTTATAACTATAGTTCCACTGGAGGAGGGTTAGAGTTATAACTATAGTTCCACTGGAGGAGGGTTAGAGTTATAACTATAGTTCCCTGGAGGAGGGTTAGAGTTATAACTATAGTTCCACTGGAGGAGGGTTAGAGTTATAACTATAGTTCCACTGGAGGAGGGTTAGAGTTATAACTAGTTCCCTGGAGGAGGGTTAGAGTTATAACTATAGTTCCACTGGAGGAGGGTTAGAGTTATAACTATAGTTCCACTGGAGGAGGGTTAGAGTTATAACTATAGTTCCACTGGAGGAGGGTTAGAGTTATAACTATAGTTCCCTGGAGGAGGGTTAGAGTTATAACTATAGTTCCACTGGAGGAGGGTTAGAGTTATAACTAGTTCCCTGGAGGAGGGTTAGAGTTATAACTAGTTCCCTGGAGGAGGGTTAGAGTTATAACTAGTTCCACAGGAGGAGGGTTAGAGTTATAACTAGTTCCACTGGAGGAGGGTTAGAGTTATAACTAGTTCCCTGGAGGAGGGTTAGAGTTATTACTATAGTTCCACTGGAGGAGGGTTAGAGTTATAACTATAGTTCCACTGGAGGAGGGTTAGAGTTATAACTATAGTTCCACTGGAGGAGGGTTAGAGTTATAACTATAGTTCCACTGGAGGAGGGTTAGAGTTATAACTATAGTTCCCTGGAGGAGGGTTAGAGTTATAACTATAGTTCCACTGGAGGAGGGTTAGAGTTATAACTATAGTTCCCTGGAGGAGGATTAGAGTTATAACTATAGTTCCACTGGAGGAGGGTTAGAGTTATAACTATAGTTCCCTGGAGGAGGGTTAGAGTTATAACTATAGTTCCACTGGAGGAGGGTTAGAGTTATAACTATAGTTCCCTGGAGGAGGTTTAGAGTTATAACTATAGTTCCCTGGAGGAGGATTAGAGTTATAACTAGTTCCCTGGAGGAGGGTTAGAGTTATAACTAGTTCCCTGGATGAGGGTTAGAGTTATAACTATAGTTCCCTGGAGGAGGGTTAGAGTTATAACTATAGTTCCCTGGAGGAGGGTTAGAGTTATAACTATAGTTCCCTGGAGGAGGGTTAGAGTTATAAATATAGTTCCCTGGAGGAGGGTTAGAGTTATAACTATAGTTCCCTGGAGGAGGGTTAGAGTTATAACTATAGTTCCCTGGAGGAGGGTTAGAGTTATAACTATAGTTCCACTGGAGGAGGATTAGAGTTATAACCATAGTTCCACTGGAGGACGGTTAGAGTTATAACTATAGTTCCACTGGAGGAGGGTTAGAGTTTTAACTAGTTCCACTGGAGGAGGGTTAGAGTTATAACTATAGTTCCACTGGAGGAGGGTTAGAGTTATAACTATAGTTCCCTGGAGGAGGGTTAGAGTTATAACTATAGTTCCACTGGAGGAGGGTTAGAGTTATAACTATAGTTCCCTGGAGGAGGGTTAGAGTTATAACTATAGTTCCCTGGAGGAGGGTTAGAGTTATAACTATAGTTCCACTGGAGGAGGATTAGAGTTATAACTATAGTTCCCTGGAGGAGGGTTAGAGTTATAACTATAGTTCCCTGGAGGAGGGTTAGAGTTATAACTATAGTTCCACTGGAGGAGGGTTAGAGTTATAACTATAGTTCCCTGGAGGAGGGTTAGAGTTATAACTATAGTTCCCTGGAGGAGGGTTAGAGTTATAACTATAGTTCCCTGGAGGAGGGTTAGAGTTATAACTATAGTTCCCTGGAGGAGGTTTAGAGTTATAACTATAGTTCCACTGGAGGAGGATTAGAGTTATAACTATAGTTCCACTGGAGGACGGTTAGAGTTATAACTATAGTTCCACTGGAGGAGGGTTAGAGTTATAACTAGTTCCACTGGAGGAGGGTTAGAGTTATAACTATAGTTCCACTGGAGGAGGGTTAGAGTTATAACTATAGTTCCCTGGAGGAGGGTTAGAGTTATAACTAGTTCCACTGGAGGAGGGTTAGAGTTATAACTAGTTCCACTGGAGGAGGGTTAGAGTTATAACTATAGTTCCCTGGAGGAGGGTTAGAGTTATAACTATAGTTCCACTGGAGGAGTGTTAGAGTTATAACTATAGTTCCCTGGAGGAGGGTTAGAGTTATAACTAGTTCCACTGGAGGAGGGTTAGAGTTATAACTATAGTTCCCTGGAGGAGGGTTAGAGTTATAACTATAGTTCCCTGGAGGAGGGTTAGAGTTATAACTATAGTTCCCTGGAGGAGGGTTAGAGTTATAACTATAGTTCTCTGGAGGAGGGTTAGAGTTATAACTATAGTTCCACTGGAGGAGGGTTAGAGTTATAACTATAGTTCCCTGGAGGAGGGTTAGAGTTATAACTATAGTTCCCTGGAGGAGGGTTAGAGTTATAACTATAGTTCCCTGGAGGAGGGTTAGAGTTATAACTAGTTCCACTGGAGGAGGGTTAGAGTTATAACTATAGTTCCCTGGAGGAGGGTTAGAGTTATAACTATAGTTCCACTGGAGGAGGGTTAGAGTTATAACTATAGTTCCCTGGAGGAGGGTTAGAGTTATAACTAGTTCCACTGGAGGAGGGTTAGAGTTATAACTATAGTTCCCTGGAGGAGGGTTAGAGTTATAACTATAGTTCCCTGGAGGAGGGTTAGAGTTATAACTATAGTTCCCTGGAGGAAGGTTAGAGTTATAACTATAGTTCCCTGGAGGAGGGTTAGAGTTATAACTATAGTTCCCTGGAGCAGGAAATTGGAGGACTCCTGATATCTCCAGGAGTAATGTCTGTATCTGTTGTGGTCTAGTACTGTCTTTATCTGTTGTGGTCTAGTACTGTCTTTATCTGTTGTGGTCTAGTACTGTCTTTATCTGTTGTGGTCTAGTACTGTCTTTATCTGTTGTGGTCTAGTACTGTCTTTATCTGTTGTTTTTCAAGTACTGTCTTTTTGCTAGCTAGCACCATCTGCTGTAAGTGCTGCCTGTCTTCCCAATGGTCTACTTGGTGTGTGAACTGCTGACTGTCTTCCCAGTGGTCTACTTGATGTGTGAACTGCTGACTGTCTTCCCAATGGACTATTTGATGTGTGAACTGCTGACTGTCTTCCCAATGGTCTACTTGGTGTGTGAACTGCTGACTGTCTTCCCAATGGTCTACTTGGTGTGTGAACTGCTGACTGCTCATCATTTGCAGATAGTTGTTGACACATCAACCAGGATCAAGTGGCAGGGCAATTTGTGACTTGTGTTGGTGATCAGTGACTGTATTGAAGTGGTTACACCTCTACTAGGCAGTCAGCAGTAAGTGTTAGTTCTTCAGTCTCCCTTGGCTTCTCAGCGGCAGCTGTAAGCGGCAGTCATGTTAGTGGCCGTTTTGTCGCAAAGACGGTTCTGCCGAGTTATTTGAGGAAGGAAAGAGAGGAAGTCTCCACACCACTCTCTCACTTGAGTATCTTACCTTGTTATTTACACCTAGTTATTTATATATCCACTGCCAAAGCCACTTTATACCACTCAAATGTCAAGCTTCTGCCTCTAACCCTAGGAAACTTTTTTCCATCTTCTCTTTCCTTAATCCTCCACCCCCTCCCTCCTCCCTCTCTGCGGACGACTTTGTCAACCACTGGACTTTGTCAACCCTCTCCTCCTCCACTCAGCCTATTGAGTCCACTGGTCTCATTCACACAGAACTACCCTACGCCTTGACCTCTTTCTCCCCTCTCGCCCCAGATGACAGCCTGCGACTAGTGAGGTCTGGCCGCTCGACCCCATCCCCTTCTCTCTTCTCCAAGACAATCTCTGGAGACCTTCTCCCATTCCTCACTTCCCTCATCCCTGACCACTGGCTGCGCACCCTATGACTTCAAAATGGCCAGAGTCACTCCCCTCCTCAAGAAACCAAAACTCGACTCATCTGACGTCTAAAACTACAGACCTTTATCCCTTCTTTCTTTTCTTTCTAAAACACTTGAGCGTTCTGTCTCTGACCGACTCTATCAGAACGATCTTCTGGACCCTAACCAGTCAGGCCTCAAGACGGGTCACTCAACACGATTCTGCTCTCCTCTGTGTCACAGAGGATCTTCTGGACCCTAACCAGTCAGGCCTCAAGACTGGTCACTCAACCAACTGACTCTCTCTCCTCTGTTCTCATCCTCCTAGATCTATCCAGTCAGGCCTTTGACACTGGTCAATCATCAAATCCTCCTCTGTTCTCATCCTTTGAGATCTATGGGTGTCTCAGACACTATGAACCATCAAATCCTCCTCTACACCCTTTGAGGACTGGGTGTCTCAGGCTCTATCAAATCCTCCTCTCCACCCTCTTAGGGCTGGGTGTCTCAGGCTCTATCAAATCCTCCTCTCCACCCTCTTAGGGCTGGGTGTCTCAGGCTCTATCAAATCCTCCTCTCCACCCTCTTAGGGCTGGGTGTCTCAGGCTCTATCAAATCCTCCTCTCCACCCTCTTAGGGCTGGGTGTCTCAGGCTCTATCAAATCCTCCTCTCCACCCTCTTAGGGCTGGGTGTCTCAGGCTCTATCAAATCCTCCTTGGGTGTCT
>NW_027006052.1:0-3428 GCF_036934945.1 Oncorhynchus masou masou | reverse complement strand
GAGGAACCAACCTTCTCCCTCCACAACCATACCCACCACTAGACTAGAGAAACCAACCTTCTCCCTCCACAACCATACCCACCATTAGACTAGAGAAACCAACCTTCTCCCTCCACAACCATACCCACCATTAGACTAGAGAAACCAACCTTCTCCCTCCACAACCATACCCACCACTAGACTAGAGAAACCAACCTTCTCCCTCCACAACCATACCCACCACTAGACTAGAGAAACCAACCTTCTCCCTCCACAACCATACCCACCACTAGACTAGAGAAACCAACCTTCTCCCTCCACAACCATACCCACCACTAGACTAGAGAAACCAACCTTCTCCCTCCACAACCATACCCACCATTAGACTAGAGAAACCAACCTTCTCCCTCCACAACCATACCCACCACTAGACTAGAGAAACCAACCTTCTCCCTCCACAACCATACCCACCACTAGACTAGAGAAACCAACCTTCTCCCTCCACAACCATACCCACCATTAGACTAGAGAAACCAACCTTCTCCCTCCACAACCATACCCACCACTAGACTAGAGAAACCAACCTTCTCCCTCCACAACCATACCCACCACTAGACTAGAGAAACCAACCTTCTCCCTCCACAACCATACCCACCACTAGACTAGAGAAACCAACCTTCTCCCTCCACAACCATACCCACCACTAGACTAGAGAAACCAACCTTCTCCCTCCACAACCATACCCACCATTAGACTAGAGAAACCAACCTTCTCCCTCCACAACCATACCCACCATTAGACTAGAGAAACCAACCTTCTCCCTCCACAACCATACCCACCACTAGACTAGAGAAACCAACCTTCTCCCTCCACAACCATACCCACCATTAGACTAGAGAAACCAACCTTCTCCCTCCACAACCATACCCACCACTAGACTAGAGAAACCAACCTTCTCCCTCCACAACCATACCCACCACTAGACTAGAGAAACCAACCTTCTCCCTCCACAACCATACCCACCACTAGACTAGAGAAACCAACCTTCTCCCTCCACAACCATACCCACCACTAGACTAGAGAAACCAACCTTCTCCCTCCACAACCATACCCACCACTAGACTAGAGAAACCAACCTTCTCCCTCCACAACCATACCCACCATTAGACTAGAGAAACCAACCTTCTCCCTCCACAACCATACCCACCACTAGACTAGAGAAACCAACCTTCTCCCTCCACAACCATACCCACCACTAGACTAGAGAAACCAACCTTCTCCCTCCACAACCATACCCACCATTAGACTAGAGAAACCAACCTTCTCCCTCCACAACCATACCCACCACTAGACTAGAGAAACCAACCTTCTCCCTCCACAACCATACCCACCACTAGACTAGAGAAACCAACCTTCTCCCTCCACAACCATACCCACCACTAGACTAGAGAAACCAACCTTCTCCCTCCACAACCATACCCACCACTAGACTAGAGAAACCAACCTTCTCCCTCCACAACCATACCCACCATTAGACTAGAGAAACCAACCTTCTCCCTCCACAACCATACCCACCACTAGACTAGAGAAACCAACCTTCTCCCTCCACAACCATACCCACCACTAGACTAGAGAAACCAACCTTCTCCCTCCACAACCATACCCACCATTAGACTAGAGAAACCAACCTTCTCCCTCCACAACCATACCCACCACTAGACTAGAGAAACCAACCTTCTCCCTCCACAACCATACCCACCACTAGACTAGAGAAACCAACCTTCTCCCTCCACAACCATACCCACCACTAGACTAGAGAAACCAACCTTCTCCCTCCACAACCATACCCACCACTAGACTAGAGAAACCAACCTTCTCCCTCCACAACCATACCCACCATTAGACTAGAGAAACCAACCTTCTCCCTCCACAACCATACCCACCATTAGACTAGAGAAACCAACCTTCTCCCTCCACAACCATACCCACCACTAGACTAGAGAAACCAACCTTCTCCCTCCACAACCATACCCACCACTAGACTAGAGAAACCAACCTTCTCCCTCCACAACCATACCCACCATCTAGACTAGAGAAACCAACCTTCTCCCTCCACAACCATACCCACCACTAGACTAGAGAAACCAACCTTCTCCCTCCACAACCATACCCACCACTAGACTAGAGAAACCAACCTTCTCCCTCCACAACCATACCCACCACTAGACTAGAGAAACCAACCTTCTCCCTCCACAACCATACCCACCATTAGACTAGAGAAACCAACCTTCTCCCTCCACAACCATACCCACCATTAGACTAGAGAAACCAACCTTCTCCCTCCACAACCATACCCACCACTAGACTAGAGAAACCAACCTTCTCCCTCCACAACCATACCCACCACTAGACTAGAGAAACCAACCTTCTCCCTCCACAACCATACCCACCACTAGACTAGAGAAACCAACCTTCTCCCTCCACAACCATACCCACCATTAGACTAGAGAAACCAACCTTCTCCCTCCACAACCATACCCACCACTAGACTAGAGAAACCAACCTTCTCCCTCCACAACCATACCCACCACTAGACTAGAGAAACCAACCTTCTCCCTCCACAACCATACCCACCACTAGACTAGAGAAACCAACCTTCTCCCTCCACAACCATACCCACCATTAGACTAGAGAAACCAACCTTCTCCCTCCACAACCATACCCACCACTAGACTAGAGAAACCAACCTTCTCCCTCCACAACCATACCCACCACTAGACTAGAGAAACCAACCTTCTCCCTCCACAACCATACCCACCATTAGACTAGAGAAACCAACCTTCTCCCTCCACAACCATACCCACCATTAGACTAGAGAAACCAACCTTCTCCCTCCACAACCATACCCACCATTAGACTAGAGAAACCAACCTTCTCCCTCCACAACCATACCCACCACTAGACTAGAGAAACCAACCTTCTCCCTCCACAACCATACCCACCACTAGACTAGAGGAAACCAACCTTCTCCCTCCACAACCATACCCACCACTAGACTAGAGAAACCAACCTTCTCCTCCACAACCATACCCACCATTAGACTAGAGAAACCAACCTTCTCCCTCCACAACCATACCCACCACTAGACTAGAGAAACCAACCTTCTCCCTCCACAACCATACCCACCACTAGACTAGAGAAACCAACCTTCTCCCTCCACAACCATACCCACCACTAGACTAGAGAAACCAACCTTCTCCCTCCACAACCATACCCACCACTAGACTAGAGAAACCAACCTTCTCCCTCCACAACCATACCCACCACTAGACTAGAGAACCAACCTTCTCCCTCCACAACCATACTCACCACTAGACTAGAGAAACCAACCTTCTCCCTCCACAACCATACCCACCACTAGACTAGAGAAACCAACCTTCTCCCTCCAC
>NW_027006051.1:0-3428 GCF_036934945.1 Oncorhynchus masou masou | reverse complement strand
CAGCTGCTTCCTGATATCAGTACCTGTCGGTCCAGTCAGCTGCTTCCTGATATCAGGGGTACCTGTCGGTCCAGTCAGCTGCTTCCTGATGTCAGTACCTGTCGGTCCAGTCAGCTGCTTCCTGATATCAGTACCTGTCGGTCCAGTCAGCTGCTTCCTGATATCAGTACCTGTCGGTCCAGTCAGCTGCTTCCTGATATCAGTACCTGTCGGTCCAGTCAGCTGCTTCCTGATATCAGTACCTGTCGGTCCAGTCAGCTGCTTCCTGATATCAGTACCTGTCGGTCCAGTCAGCTGCTTCCTGATATCAGTACCTGTCGGTCCAGTCAGCTGCTTCCTGATATCAGTACCTGTCGGTCCAGTCAGCTGCTTCCTGATATCAGTACCTGTCGGTCCAGTCAGCTGCTTCCTGATATCAGTACCTGTCGGTCCAGTCAGCTGCTTCCTGATATCAGTACCTGTCGGTCCAGTCAGCTGCTTCCTGATATCAGTACCTGTCGGTCCAGTCAGCTGCTTCCTGATATCAGTACCTGTCGGTCCAGTCAGCTGCTTCCTGATATCAGTACCTGTCGGTCCAGTCAGCTGCTTCCTGATATCAGTACCTGTCGGTCCAGTCAGCTGCTTCCTGATATCAGTACCTGTCGGTCCAGTCAGCTGCTTCCTGATATCAGTACCTGTCGGTCCAGTCAGCTGCTTCCTGATATCAGTACCTGTCGGTCCAGTCAGCTGCTTCCTGATATCAGTACCTGTCGGTCCAGTCAGCTGCTTCCTGATATCAGTACCTGTCGGTCCAGTCAGCTGCTTCCTGATATCAGTACCTGTCGGTCCAGTCAGCTGCTTCCTGATATCAGTACCTGTCGGTCCAGTCAGCTGCTTCCTGATATCAGTACCTGTCGGTCCAGTCAGCTGCTTCCTGATATCAGTACCTGTCGGTCCAGTCAGCTGCTTCCTGATATCAGTACCTGTCGGTCCAGTCAGCTGCTTCCTGATATCAGTACCTGTCGGTCCAGTCAGCTGCTTCCTGATGTCAGTACCTGTCGGTCCAGTCAGCTGCTTCCTGATATCAGTACCTGTCGGTCCAGTCAGCTGCTTCCTGATATCAGTACCTGTCGGTCCAGTCAGCTGCTTCCTGATATCAGTACCTGTCGGTCCAGTCAGCTGCTTCCTGATATCAGTACCTGTCGGTCCAGTCAGCTGCTTCCTGATATCAGTACCTGTCGGTCCAGGGATGTCAGTACCTGTCGGTCCAGTCAGCTGCTTCCTGATATCAGTACCTGTTGGTCCAGGATGTCAGTACCTGTCGGTCCAGTCAGCTGCTTCCTGATATCAGTACCTGTCGGTCAGCAGCTTCCTGATGTCAGTACCTGTCGGTCCAGTCAGCTGCTTCCTGATATCAGTACCTGTCGGTCCAGTCAGCTGCTTCCTGATGTCAGTACCTGTCGGTCCAGTCAGCTGCTTCCTGATATCAGTACCTGTCGGTCCAGTCAGCTGCTTCCTGATATCAGTACCTGTCGGTCCAGTCAGCTGCTTCCTGATATCAGTACCTGTCGGTCCAGTCAGCTGCTTCCTGATATCAGTACCTGTCGGTCCAGTCAGCTGCTTCCTGATATCAGTACCTGTCGGTCCAGTCAGCTGCTTCCTGATATCAGTACCTGTCGGTCCAGTCAGCTGCTTCCTGATATCAGTACCTGTCGGTCCAGTCAGCTGCTTCCTGATATCAGTACCTGTCGGTCCAGTCAGCTGCTTCCTGATATCAGTACCTGTCGGTCCAGTCAGCTGCTTCCTGATATCAGTACCTGTCGGTCCAGTCAGCTGCTTCCTGATATCAGTACCTGTCGGTCCAGTCAGCTGCTTCCTGATATCAGTACCTGTCGGTCCAGTCAGCTGCTTCCTGATATCAGTACCTGTCGGTCCAGTCAGCTGCTTCCTGATATCAGTACCTGTCGGTCCAGTCAGCTGCTTCCTGATGTCAGTACCTGTCGGTCCAGTCAGCTGCTTCCTGATATCAGTACCTGTCGGTCCAGTCAGCTGCTTCCTGATATCAGTACCTGTCGGTCCAGTCAGCTGCTTCCTGATATCAGTACCTGTCGGTCCAGTCAGCTGCTTCCTGATATCAGTACCTGTCGGTCCAGTCAGCTGCTTCCTGATGTCAGTACCTGTCGGTCCAGTCAGCTGCTTCCTGATATCAGTACCTGTCGGTCCAGTCAGCTGCTTCCTGATATCAGTACCTGTCGGTCCAGTCAGCTGCTTCCTGATATCAGTACCTGTCGGTCCAGTCAGCTGCTTCCTGATATCAGTACCTGTCGGTCCAGTCAGCTGCTTCCTGATATCAGTACCTGTCGGTCCAGTCAGCTGCTTCCTGATATCAGTACCTGTCGGTCCAGTCAGCTGCTTCCTGATATCAGTACCTGTCGGTCCAGTCAGCTGCTTCCTGATATCAGTACCTGTCGGTCCAGTCAGCTGCTTCCTGATATCAGTACCTGTCGGTCCAGTCAGCTGCTTCCGATATCAGTACCTGTCGGTCCAGTCAGCTGCTTCCTGATATCAGTACCTGTCGGTCCAGTCAGCTGCTTCCTGATATCAGTACCTGTTGGTCCAGTCAGCTGCTTCCTGATATCAGTACCTGTCGGTCCAGTCAGCTGCTTCCTGATATCAGTACCTGTCGGTCCAGTCAGCTGCTTCCTGATGTCAGTACCTGTCGGTCCAGTCAGCTGCTTCCTGATATCAGTACCTGTCGGTCCAATCAGCTGCTTCCTGATATCAGTACCTGTCGGTCCAGTCAGCTGCTTCCTGATATCAGTACCTGTCGGTCCAGTCAGCTGCTTCCTGATATCAGTACCTGTCGGTCCAGTCAGCTGCTTCCTGATATCAGTACCTGTCGGTCCAGTCAGCTGCTTCCTGATATCAGTACCTGTCGGTCCAGTCAGCTGCTTCCTGATATCAGTACCTGTCGGTCCAGTCAGCTGCTTCCTGATATCAGTACCTGTCGGTCCAGTCAGCTGCTTCCTGATATCAGTACCTGTCGGTCCAGTCAGCTGCTTCCTGATATCAGTACCTGTCGGTCCAGTCAGCTGCTTCCTGATATCAGTACCTGTCGGTCCAGTCAGCTGCTTCCTGATATCAGTACCTGTCGGTCCAGTCAGCTGCTTCCTGATATCAGTACCTGTCGGTCCAGTCAGCTGCTTCCTGATATCAGTACCTGTCGGTCCAGTCAGCTGCTTCCTGATGTCAGTACCTGTCGGTCCAGTCAGCTGCTTCCTGATATCAGTACCTGTCGGTCCAGTCAGCTGCTTCCTGATATCAGTACCTGTCGGGTCCAGTCAGCTGCTTCCTCATATCAGTACCTGTCGGTCCAGTCAGCTGCTTCCTGATGTCAGTACCTGTCTGTCCAGTCAGCTGCTTCCTCATATCAGTACCTGTCGGTCCAG
>NW_027006050.1:0-3429 GCF_036934945.1 Oncorhynchus masou masou | reverse complement strand
TGGGTTTCCGTAGCTGAGCAGGCGCACACAAGCCTAAGATCACCATGCGCAATGCCAAGCATCGGCTGGAGCGATGTAAATCTCGCTGCCATTGGACTCTGGAGCAGTGGAAACGCGTTCTCTGCAGCGATTCATCACGCTTCACAAATCAAATCAAATTTTATTTGTCACATACACATGGTTAGCAGATGTTAATGCGAGTGTAGCGAAATGCTTGTGCTTCTAGTTCCGACAATGCAGTAATAACCAACAAGTAATCTAACTAACAATTCCAAAACTACTGTCTTATACACAAGTGTAAGGGGATAAAGAATATGTACATAAAGATATATGAATGAGTGATGGTACAGAGCAGCATAGGCAAGATACAGTAGATGGTATCGAGTACAGTATATACATATGAGATGAGTATGTAAACAAAGTGGCATAGTTAAAGTGGCTAGTGATACATGTATTACATAAGGATGCAGTCGATGATATAGAGTAGCAGTATATACGTATACATATGAGATGAATAATGTAGGGTAAGTAAACATTATATAAGGTAGCATTGTTTAAAGTGGCTAGTGATATATTTACATCATTTCCCATCAATTCCCATTATTAAAGTGGCTGGAGTTGAGTCAGTGTCAGTGTTGGCAGCAGCCACTCAATGTTAGTGGTGGCTGTTTAACAGTCTGATGGCCTTGAGATAGAAGCTGTTTTTCAGTCTCTCGGTCCCAGCTTTGATGCACCTGTACTGACCTCGCCTTCTGGATGATAGCAGGGTGAACAGGCAGTGGCTCGGGTGGTTGATGTCCTTGATGATCTTTATGGCCTTCCTGTAACATCGGGTGGTGTAGGTGTCCTGGAGGGCAGGTAGTTTGCCCCCGGTGATGCGTTGTGCAGACCTCACTACCCTCTGGAGAGCCTTACGGTTGAGGGCGGAGCAGTTGCCGCACCAGGCGGTGATACAGCCCGCCAGGATGCTCTCGATTGTGCATCTGTAGAAGTTTGTGAGTGCTTTTGGTGACAAGCCGAATTTCTTCAGCCTCCTGAGGCTGAAGAGGCGCTGCTGCGCCTTCTTCACGATGCTGTCTGTGTGAGTGGACCAATTCAGTTTGTCTGTGATGTGTATGCCGAGGAACTTAAAACTTGCTACTCTCTCCACTACTGTTCCATCGATGTGGATAGGGGGTGTTCCCTCTGCTGTTTCCTGAAGTCCACAATCATCTCCTTAGTTTTGTTGACGTTGAGTGTGAGGTTATTTTCCTGACACCACACTCCGAGGGCCCTCACCTCCTCCCTGTAGGCCGTCTCGTCGTTGTTGGTAATCAAGCCTACCACTGTTGTGTCGTCCGCAAACTTGATGATTGAGTTGGAGGCGTGCGTGGCCACGCAGTCGTGGGTGAACAGGGAGTACAGGAGAGGGCTCAGAACGCACCCTTGTGGGGCCCCAGTGTTGAGGATCAGCGGGGAGGAGATGTTGTTACCTACCCTCACCACCTGGGGGCGGCCCGTCAGGAAGTCCAGTACCCAGTTGCACAGGGCGGGGTCGAGACCCAGGGTCTCGAGCTTGATGACGAGCTTGGAGGGTACTATGGTGTTGAATGCCGAGCTGTAGTCGATGAACAGCATTCTCACATAGGTATTCCTCTTGTCCAGATGGGTTAGGGCAGTGTGCAGTGTGGTTGAGATTGCATCGTCTGTGGACCTATTTGGGCGGTAAGCAAATTGGAGTGGGTCTAGGGTGTCAGGTAGGGTGGAGGTGATATGGTCCTTGACTAGTCTCTCAAAGCACTTCATGATGACGGAAGTGAGTGCTACTGGGCGGTAGTCGTTTGAGCTCAGTTACCTTAGCTTTCTTGGGAACAGGAACAATGGTGGCCCTCTGAAGCATGTGGGAACAGCAGACTGGTATAGGATTGATTGAATATGTCCGTAAACACACCAGCCAGCTGGTCTGCGCATGCTCTGAGGGCGCGGCTGGGGATGCCGTCTGGGCCTGCAGCCTTGCGAGGGTTAAACTTCTTGATACTACCCATCCCGCATCCGGGATCGTGAATACAGCCTCAGGCTCATTAGCATAACGCAACGTTAACGATTACGAAAATCGCAAATGAAATGAAAATAATATGCCTGCTCTCAAGCTTTGCCTTTTCTTAACAACACTGTCATCTCTGTAGATTTTCAAAATATGCTTTTTGAACTCATAGCAAATCAAGCATTTGTGTAAGAGTATTGCAAGCTAGCTTAGCATTTTGGCGTAGCATTTAGCACACAACATTTTCACAAAAACCAGATAACCAAATAAATAAAATAATTTACCTTTGAAGAACTTCGGATGTTTTCAATGAGGAGACTCTCAGTTACATAGCAAATGTCGGTTTTTCCTGAAAGAATCTTTGTGTAGGAGAAATCGTTCCGTTTTGTACATCACATTTGGCTACCGAAACGAACCGAAAATTCAGTCACCAAAACATGGCAAACGTTGTTTAGAATCAACTCAAGGTGTTTTTTCACATATCTTCATTGATATGCCGTTCGTGGAAGCCTGCTTTCCTCTCAGAATCCCATGGAAAAATACCAGCAGCTGAAAATGACGCACCAATTTCGACGGAGGACACCGGGCGGACACCTGGCAAATGTAGTCTCTTATGGTCAATCTTCCAATGATATGCCTACAAATACGTCACAATGCTGCAGACACCTTGGGGAAACGCATAGAAAGGGGCAGGCTCATTCCTGTCGCATTCACAGTCATATAAGGAGACAATGGAAAACAGAGCCTCAAAAATCCTGCTCATTTCCTGTTTGCCGTTTCATCTTGGTTTTGCCTGTAGCTACTGTTCTGAGACACTCACAGACAATATCTTTGCAGTTCTGGAAAATTCAGAGTGTTTTCTTTCCAAAGCTATCAATTATATGCATAGTCGAGCATCTTTTGTGACAAAATATCTTGTTTAAAACGGGAACGTTTTTCATCCAAAAATGAAATAGCGCCCCCAGAGTTTCAAGAGGTTTAACAGGTTTAAATGTTTTACTCACCTCGGCTGCAGTGAAGGAGAGTCCGCATGTTTTCATTGCAGGCCGTGTCAGTGGCACTGTATTGTCCTCAAAGCGGGCAAAAGTTATTTAGTCTGCCTGGGAGCAAGACATCCTGGTCCGTGACTGGGCTGGTTTTCTTTGTAGTCCGTGATTGACTGTAGACCCTGCCACATACCTCTTGTGTCTGAGCCGTTGAATTGAGATTCTACTTTGTCTCTATACTGACGTTTAGCTTGTTTGATAGCCTTGCAGAGGGAATAGCTGCACTGTTTGTATTTGGTCATGTTTCCAGTCACCTTGCCCTGATTAAAAGCAGTGGTTCGCGCTTTCAGTTTCACGCGAATGCTGCCATCAATCCACGGTTTCTGGTTTGGGAATGTTGTAATCGTTGCTATGGGAACG
>NW_027006049.1:0-3429 GCF_036934945.1 Oncorhynchus masou masou | reverse complement strand
CCTCCTTAACTTCTTGAAACTCCCCATCCCGGATCCGGGATCGTGACTAAAGCCTCAGGCTCATTAGCATAACGCAACGTTAACGATTTCTGAAAATCGCAAATAAAATTAAAATAATGCGTTTGCTCTCAAGCTTAGCCTTTTTCTTAACAACACTGTCATCTCAGATTTTCAAAATATGCTTTTGAACCATAGAAATTGACTAATTTGTGTAAGAGTATGCAAAGCTAGCATAGCATTTTGTGTAGCATGTAGCACGCAACATTTTCACAAAAGCCAGATAACCAAATAAATAAAATCATTAACTTTGAAGAGCTTCGGATGTTTTCAATGAGGAGACTCTCAGTTACATAGCAAATGTGCAGTTTTTCAAAAAATATTATTTGTGTAGGACAAATCGCTCCGTTTTGTTCACGTTTGGCTATGAAAAAACCCTGTATACAGTTATAGCCTGAAGCTCATTAGCATAATGTAACGTTAACGATTTCTGAAAATCGCAAATAAAATGAAAATAATGCATCTGCTCTCAAGCTTAGCCTTTTCTTAACAACACTGTCATCTCAGATTTTCAAAATATGCTTTTGAACCATAGAAATTGACTAATTTGTGTAAGAGTATGCAAAGCTAGCAATGCATTTTGAATAACATGTAGCACGCAACATTTTCACAAAAACCAGATAACCAAATAAATAAAATCATTTACCTTTGAAGAGCTTCTGATGTTTTCAATGAGGAGACTCTCAGTTACACACCAAATGCGCAGTTTTCCTGAAAGCGTCTGTGTGTAGGAGAAATCGTTCCGTTTTCTACATTGCGCCTGGCTACTGAAACGAACCGAAAATGCAGTCACCTACAACGTAAAACTTTTTCCGGATTAACTACATAATATCGACCGAAACATGGCAAACGTTGTTTGGAATCAGTCCTCAAGGTGTTTTTTCACATATCTCTTCATTGACATGCAGTTCGTGGAAGCTTGCTTTACTCTCTGTATTGTTTGGAAAAATACTGGCAGGTGACTTTGCGCACCAATTTCGGCGCAGGACACCGGGCGGACACGTGGTAAATGTGGTCTCTTATGGTCAATCTTCCAATGATCTGCCTACAAATACGTCACAATGCTGCAGACACCTTGGGGAAACGACAGAAAGGGCAGACTCATTCCTCTTGCGTTCACAGCCATATAAGGAGATCATGACAAACAGAGCCTCAAAAATCCTAGTCATTTCCTGGATGCCATCTCATCTTGGTTTTGCCTGAAGCTCACGTTAAAGGGCACGCACAGAGAAGATCTTTGTATTTCTGGACACGTCAGAGTGTTTTCTTTCGAACAGTAGCAATTATATGCATAGTCGAGCATCTTTTTGTGACAAAATATCTTGTTTAAAACGGGAACGTTTTTCATCCAAAAATGAAATTGCGCCCCTAGAGTTCCAAGAGGTTAATTGCTCTTAGTAGTTCCATTGTCGTCACTTTGTCTTCTCCTTCCAACACAATTGCCACCGTGTATTCTTTTCCATATTTCACTCCTTCGTTATCTTCATTTTTCTGCCGTTGCGCCTTTTCGTTGTCTTTGTCCATTCCGTTTGTCTTTTCCATGTTTTCCGTCATTGTAAAAAATTAATCCAAAAAAAACCTCTCCCCCAAGCAGAAAAACTGCAAGGGGGAAGACAAACCAAACTTTAAACTATTCAACTGAAGAAAATAATAAATTATATTGCAAAAACCAATTAATTAACAAAAATAGCTCTCGAGCCAACACTCTCCAGCAAACACTCACTCACAGCTCAGACACTCGCACCTGTCGTCACTTCTCCAATCAGGAAATGCGTACTCAGGCCGGTGTGGACGTAAGCGAAAAACTTAAGAGTGTTTTCAGAATATGGCCATTTTGACATGAATTTAAAAATGCCTCAGATAGGACCAAAAAAGTGCCTGGAGCTATCTGTCAAGGTAAGAGTGACAACAGGTTTCCACATGTCAAAATGGGGGAAATCTTAGCAAATGGATTAACCTCTTGAAACTCTAGGGGCGCTATATCATTTTTGGATAAAAAGACTTTCCCGTTTTAAGCACAATATTTTGTCACAAAAAGATGCTCGACTATGCATATAATTGGTAGCTTTGGAAAGAAAACACTCTGACGTGTCCAGAACTGCAAAGATATTTTCTGTGCGTGCCCTAGAACGTGAGCTACAGGCAAAACCAAGATGAAACGGCATCCAGGAAATGAGCAGGATTTTTGAGGCTCCGTTTTCCATTGTCTCCTTATATGGCTGTGAATGCGAGAGGAATGCGTCTGCCCTTTCTGTCGTTTCCCCAAGGTGTCTGCAGCATTGTGACATATTTGTAGGCATATCATTGGAAGATTGACCATAAGAGACCACATTTACCAGGTGTCCGCCCGGTGTCCTGCGCCGAAATTGGTGCACAAACCTCAGCTGCAAGTATTTTTCCATGAAATTCAGAGAAGAAAGCAGGCTTCCACGAATGATATATCAATGAAGAGATATGTGAAAAAACACCTTGAGGATTGATTCCAAACAACGTTTGTCATGTTTCGGTCGATATTATGGAGTTAATTCGGAAAAAGTTTGACGTTGTTGGTGACTGAATTTTCGGTTTGTTTCGGTAGCCAAATGTGATGTACAAAACGGAGCGATTTCTCCTACACAAAGATGCTTTCAGGAAAAACTGAACATTTGCTATGTAACTGAGAGTCTCCTCATTGAAAACATCCGAAGCTCTTCAAAGGTAAATGATTTTATTTATTTGGTTATCTGGTTTTTGTGAAAATGTTGCTGCTAATGTTACTCAAAATGCTAAGCTAGCTTAGCATACTCTTACACAAATTAGTGAATAGCGATGTTTCAAAAGCATATTTTGAAAATCTGAGATGACAGTGTTGTTAAGAAAAGGCTAAGCTTTAGAGCAGGCGCATTATTTTCATTTTATTTGCGATTTTCAGAAATCGTTAACGTTACATTATGCTAATGAGCTTGAGGCTATAACTGTATTCAGGTTTTTTTCATAGCCAAACGTGAACAAAACGGAGCGATTTGTCCTACACAAATAATATTTTTTTGAAAAACTGAACATTTGCTATCTAACTGAGAGTCTCCTCATTGAAAACATCTGAAGTTCTTCAAAGGTAAATGATTTTATTTGAATTATTTTCTTGTTTTTGTGAAAATGTTGCTGGCTGAATTCTAGGCTTATAGCCATGTTAGCAATCAATACTCTTACACAAATGCTTGTTTAGCTATGGTTGAAAAGCATATTTTGAAAATCTGAGATGACAGTGTTGTTAACAAAAGTCTAAGCTTGAGAGCAAATATATTTATTTAATTTCATTTGCGATTTTTCATGAATAGTTAACGTTGCGTTATGCTAATGAGCTTGAGGCTATAAATAGAATCCCGGATCCGG
>NW_027006048.1:0-3429 GCF_036934945.1 Oncorhynchus masou masou | reverse complement strand
TTATAGTTTTATAGGTTAGGAATAAGTCAGGTCCACTGTACCTTTATAGTTTTATAGGTTAGGAATAAGTCAGGTCCTGTACACTTTATAGTTTTATAGGTTAAAGGAATTAAGTCACAGGTCCTGTACCTTTATAGTTTTATAGAGGTTGGGAATAAGTCAGGTCCTGTACCTTTATAGTTTTATAGGTTAGGAATAAGTCAGGTCCTGTACCTTTATAATAGTTTTATAGGTTAGGAGTTGCAATAAGTCAGGTCCTATACCTTTATAGTTTTATAGGTTGGAATAGTCAGGTCCTGTACCTTTATAGTTTTATAGGTTAGGAATAAGTCAGGTCCTGTACCTTTATAGTTTTATAGGTTAGGAATAAGTCAGGTCCTATACCTTTATAGTTTTATGGGTTAAGTCAGGTCCTGTACCTTTATAGTTTTATGGGTTAGGAATAAGTCAGGTCCTGTACCTTTTATAGTTTTATAGGTTAGGAATAAGTCAGGTCCTATACCTTTATAGTTTTATAGGTTAAGTCAGGTCCTGTACCTTTATAGTTTATGGGTTAGGAATAAGTCAGGTCCTGTACCTTTATAGTTTTATAGGTTAGGAATAAGTCAGGTCCTGTACCTTTATAGTTTTATAGGTTAGGAATAAGTCAGGTCCTATACCTTTATAGTTTTATAGGTTAGGAATAAGTCAGGTCCTGTACCTTTATAGTTTTATAGGTTAGGAATAAGTCAGGTCCTGTACCTTTATAGTTTTATAGGTTAGGAATAAGTCAGGTCCTGTACCTTTATAGTTTTATAGGTTAGGAATAAGTCAGGTCCTGTACCTTTATAGTTTTATAGGTTAGGAATAAGTCAGGTCCTGTACCTTTATAGTTTTATAGGTTAGGAATAAGTCAGGTCCTGTACCTTTATAGTTTTATAGGTTAGGAATAAGTCAGGTCCTGTACCTTTATAGTTTTATAGGTTAGGAATAAGTCAGGTCCTGTACCTTTATAGTTTTATAGGTTAGGAATAAGTCAGGTCCTGTACCTTTATAGTTTTATAGGTTAGGAATAAGTCAGGTCCTGTACCTTTATAGTTTTATAGGTTAGGAATAAGTCAGGTCCTGTACCTTTATAGTTTTATAGGTTAGGAATAAGTCAGGTCCTGTACCTTTATAGTTTTATAGGTTAGGAATAAGTCAGGTCCTGTACCTTTATAGTTTTATAGGTTAGGAATAAGTCAGGTCCTGTACCTTTATAGTTTTATAGGTTAGGAATAAGTCAGGTCCTGTACCTTTATAGTTTTATAGGTTAGGAATAAGTCAGGTCCTGTACCTTTATAGTTTTATAGGTTAGGAATAAGTCAGGTCCTGTACCTTTATAGTTTTATAGGTTAGGAATAAGTCAGGTCCTGTACCTTTATAGTTTTATAGGTTAGGAATAAGTCAGGTCCTGTACCTTTATAGTTTTATAGGTTAGGAATAAGTCAGGTCCTGTACCTTTATAGTTTTATAGGTTAGGAATAAGTCAGGTCCTGTACCTTTATAGTTTTATAGGTTAGGAATAAGTCAGGTCCTGTACCTTTATAGTTTTATAGGTTAGGAATAAGTCAGGTCCTGTACCTTATAGTTTTATAGGTTAAGTCAGGTCCTGTACCTTTATAGTTTTATAGGTTAGGAATAAGTCAGGTCCTGTACCTTTATAGTTTTATAGGTTAGGAATAAGTCAGGTCCTGTACCTTTATAGTTTTATAGGTTAGGAATGTCAGGTCCTGTACCTTTATAGTTTTATAGGTTAGGAATAAGTCAGGTCCTGTACCTTTATAGTTTTATAGGTTAGGAATAAGTCAGGTCCTATACCTTTATAGTTTTATAGGTTAGGAATAAGTCAGGTCCTGTACCTTTATAGTTTTATAGGTTAGGAATAAGTCAGGTCCTGTACCTTTATAGTTTTATAGGTTAGGAATAAGTCAGGTCCTATACCTTTATAGTTTTATAGGTTAGGAATAAGTCAGGTCCTGTACCTTTATAGTTTTATAGGTTAGGAATAAGTCAGGTCCTGTACCTTTATAGTTTTATAGGTTAGAGTCAGGTCCTGTACCTTTATAGTTTTATAGGTTAGGAATAAGTCAGGTCCTGTACCTTTATAGTTTTATAGGTTAGGAATAAGTCAGGTCCTGTACCTTTATAGTTTTATAGGTTAGGAATAAGTCAGGTCCTGTACCTTTATAGTTTTATAGGTTAGGAATAAGTCAGGTCCTGTACCTTTATAGTTTTATAGGTTAGGAATAAGTCAGGTCCTATACCTTTATAGTTTTATAGGTTAGGAATAAGTCAGGTCCTGTACCTTTATAGTTTTATAGGTTAGGAATAAGTCAGGTCCTGTACCTTTATAGTTTTATAGGTTAGGAATAAGTCAGGTCCTGTACCTTTATAGTTTTATAGGTTAGGAATAAGTCAGGTCCTGTACCTTTATAGTTTTATAGGTTAGGAATAAGTCAGGTCCTGTACCTTTATAGTTTTATAGGTTAGGAATAAGTCAGGTCCTGTACCTTTATAGTTTTATAGGTTAGGAATAAGTCAGGTCCTGTACCTTTATAGTTTTATAGGTTAGGAATAAGTCAGGTCCTGTACCTTTATAGTTTTATAGGTTAGGAATAAGTCAGGTCCTGTACCTTTATAGTTTTATAGGTTAGGAATAAGTCAGGTCCTGTACCTTTATAGTTTTATAGGTTAGGAATAAGTCAGGTCCTGTACCTTTATAGTTTTATAGGTTAGGAATAAGTCAGGTCCTGTACCTTTATAGTTTTATAGGTTAGGAATAAGTCAGGTCCTGTACCTTTATAGTTTTATAGGTTAGGAATAAGTCAGGTCCTGTACCTTTATAGTTTTATAGGTTAGGAATAAGTCAGGTCCTGTACCTTTATAGTTTTATAGGTTAGGAATAAGTCAGGTCCTGTACCTTTATAGTTTTATAGGTTAGGAATAAGTCAGGTCCTGTACCTTTATAGTTTTATAGGTTAGGAATAAGTCAGGTCCTGTACCTTTATAGTTTTATAGGTTAGGAATAAGTCAGGTCCTGTACCTTTATAGTTTTATAGGTTAGGAATAAGTCAGGTCCTGTACCTTTATAGTTTTATAGGTTAGGAATAAGTCAGGTCCTGTACCTTTATAGTTTTATAGGTTAGGAATAAGTCAGGTCCTGTACCTTTATAGTTTTATAGGTTAGGAATAAGTCAGGGTCCTGTACCTTTATAGTTTATAGGTTAGGAATAAGTCAGGTCCTATACCTTTATAGTTTTATAGGTTAGGAATAAGTCAGGTCCTGTACCTTTATAGTTTTATAGGTTAGGAATAAGTCAGGTCCTATACCTTTATAGTTTTATAGGTTAGGAATAAGTCAGGTCCTGTACCTTTATAGTTTTATAGGTTAGGAATAAGTCAGGTCCT
>NW_027006047.1:0-3430 GCF_036934945.1 Oncorhynchus masou masou | reverse complement strand
CTTCTCGGTACTATCTAGCCCAGATCGCCCTTCGCTGCCCTGCCCTGACTTCCACTGTTTAGAAACCGTCTTCCACTGTTTAGAAACCGACTTCCACTGTTTAGAAACAGACTTCCACTGGCTTTCTCTTAACAACACAACACTTTTACTGCACATCCACTGCTTCATTCTGTGTTTTTCTGGCTTGTAGCCTTCCTTTCTTTCCATTACACTTCCCTTGTCTTTTCAACCCCCAGTGTGTGTTCAGAGGTACTACACCATCATTGTATGATTAATGCAACCAGACATTCTGTGTCCCTGACTTCTGTTTTGACGAATGAGCTCAAATGACGCCATGTTCAGAACGTAGAATGATGATGCGTTGAAGAGACATTCCAAAAACAAAGACATGAAGGGGATAGATGATGTGTGTGCAGCTAATGGTGATTTTGTTTGTATGGTGAAGTAGTGACTGAAGAAGAGGAAATGGTTTGAGTTGAAGATTCTATGGCAGGGTTGTGCCTCTGAGTCCTACAGCCTGCACTTGGGGCGCTGTTTGCTCCCTCCCTGCGCTGCTGCTTTGATTGACACGCGGGTTCTTTTTCCGACCCAGTCGAGGACACAGAGATGAGATCTGGATAGAGCGAACGAGGCAGACGCTACCCTACTACTTGTAAAGGAAAAGCACTCAAGGCATTTGCCTTTAAATAGGTCAGCTCAAACTGTGTTTGGAGTGTTGAAAACATGTCTATAAGAGACGTAAAGGGGGACTTTACAAGACAGCCACCAAAGACTTTACTTCGTCCCAATAATCCGGAAATGGATTAATGGTGGGTGACAAAGAAAGGAAAACATGTCTGCTGGACAACAACATCAACAGCACCTGTATCTTTAAATCATTTTTGTTAAGTTATTCACTGTAGCTCATCCACATCCTCAAAGGTTGAACCAAACGGACTATGAAGTGAAGTCTATAGTTGTAAACCTGTTGCTATATTACAGTATTTATCTTAGTGAGTGATCCTAATATCACACAGCTCACTGGGAATAGCATGGCATCATCCACTACTACCTATATGAAGCATTGTTATGGAGACAAACGTCTAAACAGGCCATCAGGCCAGTCATTACCACTTCATTACTCTGCCTGAATGAGGCCAGTCATTACCACTTCATTACTCTGCCTGAATGAGGCCAGTCATTACCCCATCATTACTCTGCCTGAATGAGGCCAGTCATTACCACTTCATTACTCTGCCTGAATGAGGCCAGTCATTACCCCATCATTACTCTGCCTGAATGAGGCCAGTCATTACCCCATCATTACTCTGCCTGAATGAGGCAGTCATTACCCCATCATTACTCTGCCTGAATGAGTCCAGTCATTAACCCATCATTACTCTGCCTAAATGAGGCCAGACATTACCCCATCATTACTCTGCCTGAATGAGGCCAGCCATTACCCCATCATTACTCTGCCTGAATGAGGCCAGTCATTACCCCATCATTACTCTGCCTGAGTGAGGCCAGTCAGTACTCTGCCAAAATAAGCCCAGTCATTACCCCATCATTACTCTGCCTGAATGAGGCCAGTCAGTACTCTGCCCAAATAAGGCAAGTCATTACCCCATCATTACTCTGCCTGAATGAAGCCAGTCATTGCCCTGTCATTTCTCTTCCTGAATGAAACCAGTCATTACCCATAATTTCTCTGCCTGAATGAGACCAGTCAATACCCCATAATTTCTCTGCCTGAATGAGGCCAGTCATTACCCATAATTTCTCTGCCTGAATGAGGCCAGTCATTACCCATCATTGCTCTGCCTAAATGAGGCCAGACATTACCCATCATTTATCTGCCTGAATGAGGCCAGTCATTACACCATCATTACTCTGCCTAAATGAGGCCAGACATTACCCCTTCATTACTCTGCCTGAATGAGGCCAGTCATTACCCCATCATTACTCTGCCTGAATGAGGCCAGTCATTACCCCATCATTACTCTGCCTGAATGAGGCAGTCATTACCCCCATCATTACTCTGCCTGAATGAGTCCAATCTTCTTCATCATTACTCTGCCCTAAACAGAGACCAAGACATTGCCCCATGTTATCTGCCTGAATGGTAGTCATTACCCTGTCATTACTCTGCCTGAATAGGGCCAGCCATTACCCCATCATTGCTCCTGCCTGAATGAGGCCAGTCATTACCCCATCATTACTCTGCCTGAGTGAGGCCCTAAGTCCAGTATCTGCCAAATACATGGTGTACACATCAATGCTCTGCCTGAATGAGGCCAGTCATTACTCTGCCCTAATAAGGCCAGTCATTACCCTATCATTACTCTGCCTGAATGAAGCCAGTCATTGCCCTGTCATTTCTCTTCCTGAGTGAAACCAGTCATTACCCATAATTTCTCTGCCTGAATGAGGCCAGTGTTACCCCATAATTTCTCTCTGCCTGGAATAGAGCCCAGTCATTACCCATCATTTCTCTGCCTGAATATGAGGCCAGTCATTACCCATAATTTCTCTGCCTGAATGAGGCCAGTCATTACCCACTAATTTCTCTGCCTGAATGAGGCCAGTCATTACCCATCATTTCTCTGCCTGAATGAGGCAGTCATTACCCATCATTGCTCTGCTAAGTGAAGTAAGACAATACCCATCATTTATCTGCCTGAATAGGGCCAGTCATTACATGTTAACTCTTTCAGTGAGACTGAATCTTATATCATTATCTGCCTGGAATAGAGGCCAGATCATTACATATGTTACTCTTTCAGACCAGGCCAGTCCTTCTCCCATCATTTCTCTGCCTGAATGAGGCCAGTCATTACCCATCATTTCTCTGCCCGAATGAGGCAAAGTCATTACCCATCATTTCTCTGTCTGAATGAGGCCAGTCATTACCCATCATTTCTCTGCCTGACTGAGACCAGTCATTAACCCATCATTACTCTGCCCTAATAGAGCCCAGTCATTACCCATCATTACTCTGCCTGAATGAAGCCAGTCATTGCCCCTGTCATTTCTCTTCACCAGGTGAAACCAGTCATTACCCATAATTTCTCTGCCTGAATGAGGCCAGTCATTACCCCATCATTTCTCTGCCTGAATGAGGCCAGTCATTACCCATAATTTCTCTGCCTGAATGAGGCCAGTCATTACCCATAATTTCTCTGCCTGAATGAGGCCAGTATTTACCCATAATTTCTCTGCCTGAATGAGGCCAGTCATTACCCATAATTTCTCTGCCTGAATGAGGCCAGTATTTACCCATAATTTCTCTGCCTGAATGAGGCCAGTCATTACCCCATCATTTCTCTGCCTGAATGAGGCTAGTCATTACCTCATCATTTCTCTACTTGAATGAGGACAGACATTACCCATCATTTCACTGCCTGAATGAGGCCAGTCATTACCCATCATTGCTCTGCCTAAATGAGGC
>NW_027006046.1:0-3439 GCF_036934945.1 Oncorhynchus masou masou | reverse complement strand
ACACTGCCTCTCACCACCCAGCTACAGACTAACACTGCCTCTCACCACCCAGCTACAGACTAACACTGCCTCTCACCACCCAGCTACAGACTAACACTGCCTCTCACCACCCAGCTACAGACTAACACTGCCTCTCACCACCCAGCTACAGACTAACACTGCCTCTCACCACCCAGCTACAGACTAACACTGCCTCTCACCACCCCAGCTACAGACTAACACTGCCTCTCACCACCCAGCTACAGACTAACACTGCCTCTCACCACCCAGCTACAGACTAACACTGCCTCTCACCACCCAGCTACAGACTAACACTGCCTCTCACCACCCAGCTACAGACTAACACTGCCTCTCACCACCCAGCTACAGACTAACACTGCCTCTCACCACCCAGCTACAGACTAACACTGCCTCTCACCACCCAGCTACAGACTAACACTGCCTCTCACCACCCAGCTACAGACTAACACTGCCTCTCACCACCCAGCTACAGACTAACACTGCCTCTCACCACTCCAGCTACAGACTAACACTGCCTCTCACCACCCAGCTACAGACTAACACTGCCTCTCACCACCCAGCTACAGACTAACACTGCCTCTCACCACCCAGCTACAGACTAACACTGCCTCTCACCACTCCAGCTACAGACTAACACTGCCTCTCACCACCCAGCTACAGACTAACACTGCCTCTCACCACCCAGCTACAGACTAACACTGCCTCTCACCACCCAGCTACAGACTAACACTGCCTCTCACCACTCCAGCTACAGACTAACACTGCCTCTCACCACCCAGCTACAGACTAACACTGCCTCTCACCACCCAGCTACAGACTAACACTGCCTCTCACCACCCAGCTACAGACTAACACTGCCTCTCACCACCCAGCTACAGACTAACACTGCCTCTCACCACCCAGCTACAGACTAACACTGCCTCTCACCACCCAGCTACAGACTAACACTGCCTCTCACCACCCCAGCTACAGACTAACACTGCCTCTCACCACCCAGCTACAGACTAACACTGCCTCTCACCACCCAGCTACAGACTAACACTGCCTCTCACCACCCAGCTACAGACTAACACTGCCTCTCACCACCCAGCTACAGACTAACACTGCCTCTCACCACCCAGCTACAGACTAACACTGCCTCTCACCACCCCAGCTACAGACTAACACTGCCTCTCACCACCCAGCTACAGACTAACACTGCCTCTCACCACCCAGCTACAGACTAACACTGCCTCTCACCACCCAGCTACAGACTAACACTGCCTCTCACCACTCCAGCTACAGACTAACACTGCCTCTCACCACCCAGCTACAGACTAACACTGCCTCTCACCACCCAGCTACAGACTAACACTGCCTCTCACCACCCAGCTACAGACTAACACTGCCTCTCACCACCCAGCTACAGACTAACACTGCCTCTCACCACCCAGCTACAGACTAACACTGCCTCTCACCACCCCAGCTACAGACTAACACTGCCTCTCACCACCCAGCTACAGACTAACACTGCCTCTCACCACCCCAGCTACAGACTAACACTGCCTCTCACCACCCAGCTACAGACTAACACTGCCTCTCACCACCCAGCTACAGACTAACACTGCCTCTCACCACCCAGCTACAGACTAACACTGCCTCTCACCACCCAGCTACAGACTAACACTGCCTCTCACCACCCAGCTACAGACTAACACTGCCTCTCACCACCCAGCTACAGACTAACACTGCCTCTCACCACCCAGCTACAGACTAACACTGCCTCTCACCACCCCAGCTACAGACTAACACTGCCTCTCACCACCCAGCTACAGACTAACACTGCCTCTCACCACCCAGCTACAGACTAACACTGCCTCTCACCACCCCAGCTACAGACTAACACTGCCTCTCACCACCCCAGCTACAGACTAACACTGCCTCTCACCACCCAGCTACAGACTAACACTGCCTCTCACCACCCAGCTACAGACTAACACTGCCTCTCACCACTCCAGCTACAGACTAACACTGCCTCTCACCACTCCAGCTACAGACTAACACTGCCTCTCACCACCCAGCTACAGACTAACACTGCCTCTCACCACCCAGCTACAGACTAACACTGCCTCTCACCACCCAGCTACAGACTAACACTGCCTCTCACCACCCAGCTACAGACTAACACTGCCTCTCACCACTCCAGCTACAGACTAACACTGCCTCTCACCACCCCAGCTACAGACTAACACTGCCTCTCACCACCCAGCTACAGACTAACACTGCCTCTCACCACTCCAGCTACAGACTAACACTGCCTCTCACCACTCCAGCTACAGACTAACACTGCCTCTCACCACCCCAGCTACAGACTAACACTGCCTCTCACCACCCAGCTACAGACTAACACTGCCTCTCACCACCCAGCTACAGACTAACACTGCCTCTCACCACCCCAGCTACAGACTAACACTGCCTCTCACCACCCAGCTACAGACTAACACTGCCTCTCACCACCCCAGCTACAGACTAACACTGCCTCTCACCACCCAGCTACAGACTAACACTGCCTCTCACCACTCCAGCTACAGACTAACACTGCCTCTCACCACCCCAGCTACAGACTAACACTGCCTCTCACCACCCCAGCTACAGACTAACACTGCCTCTCACCACCCCAGCTACAGACTAACACTGCCTCTCACCACCCAGCTACAGACTAACACTGCCTCTCACCACTCCAGCTACAGACTAACACTGCCTCTCACCACCCCAGCTACAGACTAACACTGCCTCTCACCACCCCAGCTACAGACTAACACTGCCTCTCACCACCCCAGCTACAGACTAACACTGCCTCTCACCACCCAGCTACAGACTAACACTGCCTCTCACCACCCCAGCTACAGACTAACACTGCCTCTCACCACCCCAGCTACAGACTAACACTGCCTCTCACCACCCCAGCTACAGACTAACACTGCCTCTCACCACCCCAGCTACAGACTAACACTGCCTCTCACCACCCAGCTACAGACTAACACTGCCTCTCACCACTCAGCTACAGACTAACACTGCCTCTCACCACCCAGCTACAGACTAACACTGCCTCTCACCACTCCAGCTACAGACTAACACTGCCTCTCACCACCCCAGCTACAGACTAACACTGCCTCTCACCACCCAGCTACAGACTAACACTGCCTCTCACCACCCCAGCTACAGACTAACACTGCCTCTCACCACTCCAGCTACAGACTAACACTGCCTCTCACCACTCCAGCTACAGACTAACACTGCCTCTCACCACTCCAGCTACAGACTAACACTGCCTCTCACCACTCCAGCTACAGACTAACACTGCTCTCTCACCACCCCAGCTACAGACTAACACTGCCTCACCACCCCAGCCAGACTAACACTGCCTCACCACCACCCT
>NW_027006045.1:0-3440 GCF_036934945.1 Oncorhynchus masou masou | reverse complement strand
CATCCTTTTCTAGCACATAAAGAGATTTTTCCTCAACAGATCACAAAGATACCTAACACTGGTAAATGAAATATCCCTTTTTGACAGACCAAAGATGTCCCCCCACACAGATGGATGATACAGCAGGCTGCATTCACAGAGGGCTCCCACTCGATGGAGGGTAGACGTTAGACATATTCCTGTCCTTTTCTCCCACCTTGCTCTTCCATCTATCTCCATCTGCTGATGTTGAGCATGCTGTGCTACATAGGTTGGCAAGGCAGACAGAGGAAGAGAAAGGAAGTGAGAGAGAGAGAGATTGAGGGAAACAGCCTTTTTTATTAGACACTGCTTGGCATTGCCATGGTTATGGCCTTACGAAAGACACCAGTAAGGCTGGCCCACTGAGCACGCACACACACTAGGGATTAATGTAATGGTCACACACAGACACTAATATGTCATGCAACCCTTTTCCTTAATCTTCCCTCTCTCTGTGTCTCCTGCTGTACTACGTGAATTATGTGAAAGGGTTTTTGCTACATGATGGGAATATAAAGATCTGCCACAGCTCCATCACCGTGGTTACACTTTCTGTCTCCATATGGGCTGGTGGGGCCATTGTTCCCTGGGCCACTCCACAACACCAGGGCCAGCTCAAAGTGGGGCTTCTGGGGTGAAAGTGTGCAGGACGAAGGGAGGGGTAGGAGGAGGATAGAATGGAGACAGGGCGATAAAGAGGGAGCTCAGTTGGTAGAGCATGACACTTGCAATGCCAGGACAGTGGGTTTGATTCTAGGACCACCGTAGGTAAAAATGTATGCACCCATTTGGATAAGGTGACATATATACACTGCTCAAAAAGGAACACATCCTAGATATGAATGAATGAAATATTCTTATTACATACTTTTTTCTTTACATAGTTGAATGTGCTGAAAACAAAATCACAAAAATTATCAATGGAAATCAAACTTATCAACCCATGGAGGTCTGGATTTGGAGTCACACTCAAAAATTAAAGTGGAAAACCACACTACAGGCTGATCCAACTTTGATGTAATGTCCTAAAACAAGTCAAAATTAGGCTCAGTAGTGGGTGTGGCCTCCACGTGCCTGGATGACCTCCCCACAACACCTGGGCATGCTCCTGATGAGGTAGTGGATGGTCTCCTGAGGGATCTCTTCCCAGACCTGGACTAAAGCATCCGCCAACTCCTGGACAGTCTGTGGTGCAACGTGGCGTTGGTGGATGGAGCGAGATATGATGTCCCAGATGTGCTCAATTGGATTCAGGTCTGGGAACGGCGGGCCAGTCCATAGCCATCAATGCCTTCCTCTTGCAGGAACTGCTGACACACTCCAGCCACATGAGGTCTAGCATTGTCCTGCATTAGGGAGGAACCTAGGGCCAACCGCACCAGCATATGGTCTCACAGGGGGTCTGAGGATCTCATCTCGGTACCTAATGGCAGTCAGGCTGCACTCTGGCGATCACATGGAGGGCTGGGTGCGGCCCCCCAAAGAAATGCCACCAAACACCATGACTGACCCACCGCCAAACGGTCATGCTGGAGGATGTTGCAGGCAGCAGAACGTTCTCCACGGCGTCTCCAGACTGTCACATGCTCAGTGTGAACCTGCTTTCATCTGTGAAGAGCACAGGGCACCAGTGGCGAGATTTGCCAATCTTGGTGTTCTCTGGCAAATGCCAAACGTCCTGCACGGTGTTGGGCTGTGTGCACAACCCCCACCCTGTGGATGTCGGGTCCTCATACCACCCTCATGGAGTCTGTTTCTGACCGTTTGAGCAGACACATGCACATTTGTGGCCTGCTGGAGGTCATTTTGCAGGGCTCTGGCAGTGCTCCTCCTGCTCCTCCTTGCACAAAGGCGGAGGTAAGCGGTCCTGCTGCTGGGTTGTCGCCCTCCTACGACCTCCTCCATGTCTCCTGATGTACTGGCCTGTCTCCTGGTAGCGCCTCCATGCTCTGGACACTACGCTGACAGACAGCAAACCTTCTTGGCCACAGCTCGCATTGATGTGCCATCCTGGATGAGCTTCACTACCTGAGCCACTTATGTGGGTTGTAGACTCAGTCTCATGCTACCACTAGAGTGAAAGCACCGCCAGCATTCAAAAGTGACCAAAACATCAGCCATGAAGCATAGAACTGAGAAGTGGTCTGTGGTTATCACCTGCAGAACCACCTTTATTGGGGGTGTCTTGCTAATTGCCTATAATTTCCACCTGTTGTCTATTCCATGTGCACAACAGCATGTGAAATTTGCTTCAAAGTGGACAGTTTGATTTCACAGAAGTGTGATTGACTTGGAGTTACATTGTATTGTTTAAGTGTTCCATTTATTTTTTTGAGCAGTATATATATATATATATATATTTAATCTCTAGGAGACAGAACGCATCTCCTTCCTGGAGCGGTATGACGGCACACACACACACACACACACACACACACACACACGTATATATAAAAAAAGGGACGTTTCTTTTTTGCTGAGTTTATATACACAGTTGAAGTCCGAGTTTACATACACCTTAGCCAAATACATTTAAACTCTTTCACAATTCCTGACATTTAATCCACGTAACAAGTCCTTATTTTAGGTCAGTTAGGATCACACCTTTATTTTAAGAATGTGAAATGTCAGAATAATAGTAGAGGGAATGATTTATTTCATCACATTCCCAGTGGGTCAGAAGTTTACATACACCCAATTAGTATTCACCTAAGACAGCTTACAGGGAGACAGGACGGACAGCTGATTGTCCTCGCAGTGGCAGACCACGTGTAACACCTGCACAGGATCGGTACACCTGAACTTCACACCTGCGGGACAGGTACAGGGATGGCAACAACTGCCCGAGTTACACCAGGAACGCACAATCCCTCCACCAGTGCTCAGACTGTCCGCAATAGGCTGAGAGAGGCTGGACTGAGAGCTTTTAGGCCTGTTGTAAGGCAGATCCTCACCAGACATCACTGGCAATAACGTCGCCTATGGGCACAAACCCACCGTCGCTGGACCAAACAGGACTGGCAGAAAGTGCTCTTCACTGACAAGTCTCGAGTTTGTCTCACCAGGGGTGATGGTCGGATTTGCGTTTATCGTCGAAGGAATGCGCGTTACACTGAGACCTGTACTCTGCAGCTGGATTGATTTGGAGGTGAAGAGTCCATCATGGTCTGGGGCGGTGTGTCATCGGACTGAGCTTGTTGTCATTACAGGCAATCTCAACGCTCTGCTCATTCTGTGCTTGATTTCCTGCAAGTGTTCTGCCATGGCCAGCGAAGAGCCCAGATTTGAATCTCATTGAGCACGTCTGGGACCTGTTGGATCAGAGGGTGAGGGCTAGGGCCATTCCCCCCCAGAAATGTCCGGGAACTTGCAGGTGCCTTGGTGGAAGAGTGGGGTAACATCTCACAGCAAGAACTGGC
>NW_027006044.1:0-3441 GCF_036934945.1 Oncorhynchus masou masou | reverse complement strand
AAAACAACAAACGTGGAAAACCGAAACAGCCCTATCTGGTGCAACAAACACAGAGACAGGAACAATCACCCACAAACACACAGTGAAACCCAGGCTACCTAAATATGGTTCCCAATCAGAGACAATGACGAACACCTGCCTCTGATTGAGAACCATATCAGGCCAGACATAGAAATAGACAAACAAGACATCCAACATAGAATGCCCACTCAGATCACACCCTGACCAACCAAAACATAGAAACATACAAATAAACTATGGTCAGGGTGTGACAGTACCCCCCAAGGTGCGGACTCCGGCCGCAAAACCTGAGCCTATCGGGGAGGGTCTGGGTGGGCATCTGTCCACGGTGGCGGCTCCGGTGCTGGACGTGGCCCCCACTTCACCGTAGTCCTCCCCCACCGTAGTCCTCCCCCACCTTGTCCGCTTCCGTGACCTCCTAGCCACGGCAACCCTACTAAATAACACGGACAGAGGGGCAGCTCGGGACAGAGGGGCAGCTCGGGACAGAGGGGCAGCTCGGGACAGAGGGGCAGCACGGGACAGAGGGGCAGCTCGGGACAGAGGGGCAGCTCGGGACAGAGGGACAGCTCGAGACAGAGGGACAGCTCGGGACAGAGGGGCAGCTCGGGACAGAGGGGCAGCTCAGCACTGAGGGGAAGCTCAGCACTGAGGGGAAGCTTCGGGCTGAGAGGAAGCCCAGAACTGAGAGGAAGCCCAGTACTGAGTGGAAGCTCAGCCAGGTAGTTGAATCCAGCAGAACCTGGCTGGCTGGCAGTTCTGGCAGATCCTGGCTGACTGACGGATCTGGAAGAGTCTGGCTGACTAGCAGATCTGGAAGAGTCTGGCTGACTGGCAGATCTGGAAGAGTCTGGCTGACTGGCAGATCTGGAAGAGTCTGGCTGACTGGCAGATCTGGAAGAGTCTGGCTGACTGGCAGATCTGGAAGAGTCTGGTTGATCAGCAGATCTGGCTGCTCCATTCTGACTGGCAGCCTTGGCGGCTTCTTGCAGACTGGCAGCTCTGGCAGCTCCTTGCAGACTGGCAGCTGCTTGCAGATCCGGGCAGCTCCTTGCAGACTGGCAGCTCCTTGCAGACCAGCTCCTTGCAGACTGGCAGCTCCATGCAGACTGGCAGCTCCATGCAGACTGGCAGCTCCGGCCGCTCCATGCAGACTGACAGCTCTGGCCGCTCCATGCAGACAGACAGCTCTGGCTGCTCCATGCAGACTGACAGCTCTGGCTGCTCCATGCAGACTGACAGCTCTGGCTGCTCCATGCAGACTGGCAGAGACTCCGGCAACGCTGTAGAGGCGGGGAAGGCTCTGGCAGCGCTAAGCAGGCGGGAGACTCCGGCAGCGCAGGAGAGGAGGAAGGCTCCGGCAGCGCTGGAGAGGCGAGCGCACAGTAGGCCTGATGCGTGGTGCTGGCACTGGTGGTACTGAGTCGAGGACACGCACAGGAAGCACAGTGCGGGGAGCCACCGGAGGGCTGGGGTGTGGAGGTGGTACTGCAGGCCGGACCGTGCAGGCGCACTGGAGCTCTTTTGAGCACCGAGCCTGCCTAACCTTACCTGGTTGAATACTCCCGGTCGCTCTGCCAGTGCGGCATGGTGGAATAGCCCGCACTGGGCTATGCAGGCGAACGGGATGGGCCGAGCGTAAGGCTGGTGCCATGTAAGCTGGCCCAAGGAGACGCACTGGGGACCAGATGCGTAGGAGCCGGCATCATGGCATTTGGCCTCGACGCTCAATCTAGCCCGGCCGATACGCGGTGCTGGAATAGAACGCACCGGGCTATGCACCCGCACTCGGGAGACACCGTGCGTACCACACAGCATAACACGGTGCCTGCCCGGTCTCTAGGGCACTCCGGTAACCACAGGAAGTTGGCGTAGGTCTCCCTACCTAGCGTCGCCATACTCCCATACTCCCTGTGAAATTTTTTGGGGCTGACTCCCGGGCTTCCTATCGCGACGCTGTGCTTGCTTCAACAACTCAATTTCTATACCCCTCTTCGCACTGCTCCAGCGAATCCCAGACGGGGCTCGGGCACTCCTCCTGGGTCGGCCGCCCACCTGTCTATTTCTTCCCACGTAGTGTAGTCCAGATTCTGTTCCCATGTCCTTTCCTCTCTTTGTTGCTCCTGCTGCCGCTGGTGCCTGTTACCACGCCGCTTGGTCCTGTTGTGGTGGGTGATTCTGTAATGGGTTTCTTCTAACTCCTCCTCTGACGAAGAGGTGGAACAAGGATCGGACCAAATGCAGTGTGGTTAGTTAGATACATCTTTAATGAAGATGAAACAAGAACAATACAAAACAACAAACATGGAAAACCGAAACAGCCCTATCTGGTGCAACAAACACAGAGACAGGAACAATCACCCACAAACACACAGTGAAACCCAGGCTACCTAAATATGGTTCCCAATCAGAGACAATGACGAACACCTGCCTCTGATTGAGAACCATATCAGGCCAGACATAGAAATAGACAAACAAGACATCCAACATAGAACGCCCACTCAGATCACACCCTGACCAACCAAAACATAGAAACATACAAATAAACTATGGTCAGGGTGTGACAGACACACTAGTTAAACTAGTAATATCATCAACCATGTGTAGTTAACTAGTGATTATGATTGATTGATTGTTTTTTATAAGATAAGTTTAATGCTAGCTAGCAACTTACCTAGGCTTCTACTGCATTCGCGTAACCGGCAGGCTCCTCGTGGAGTGCAATGAGAGGCAGGTGGTTAGAGCGTTGGACTAGTTAACTGTAAGGTTGCAAGATTGGGTCCCCCAAGTTGACAAGGTGAAAATCTGTTGTTCTGCCCCTGAACAAGGCAGTTAACCCACCGTTCCTAGGCCGTCATTGAAAATAAGAATGTGTTCTTAACAGACTTGCCTAGTTAAATAAAAGGTATAATTTTTTTTAAATTATTTTTATTATTATATATATTTTAATTAAATCGGCAAAATCTGGGCCCAAAAAATCGGCCATTCCGATTAATCGGTCGATCTCTAGTAGGGATGGGTAGTTCCTCTGCTGCCCCGTAGGCAAGCACCATGGTCTTGTAGTGGATGCGAGTTCCGACTGGAAGCCAGTGGAGTGTGCAGAGGAGTGTGTAACATGGAAGAACTTGGGAAGGTTGAAAAGCAGGCGGGCTGCAGCATTCTGGATAAGTTTCAAGGCTTTGATGGCACAAGTGGGGAGACCAGTCAACAGCGAGTTGCAGTAGTCCAGAAGGGAGATGGCAAGTACCTGGATTAGGACCTGCGCCACTTCCTGTTTGATTTAGGGTCATACTCTAAGAATGTTGTAGAGCATGGACCTGCACGAGTTAGTCACTGCTTTGATGTTTGTAAGGAACGACAGGGGGTTATCCAGTGTCACGCCAAGGTTCTTTGCACTCTGGCAGGGCAACACTGTGGAAT
>NW_027006043.1:127500-132997 GCF_036934945.1 Oncorhynchus masou masou | reverse complement strand
TGCTGCCGTGCAGACAAAACCTGTGTGTGTGTGTGTGTGTGTGTGTGTGTGTGTGTGTGTGTGTGTACACACTATATATGTGAGGGTAAGGGAATGTATTTCTCAGCATTATTGCAGAAAGAATGTATTCAAAAGCAAAGACTCATCCATTTCAATACACCACTAATCAGTTGAAGTTAACCCTTTAGTCAATGATGAAATCAAATCAAATTGTGATTGGTCTCACACACAGGGTGTAAACGGTACAGTGGAATGCTGACTTACAATCTCTCTTCAACAGTGCAGTACACATTCATCAACCAACAATTATACTATAATGAAACGAGCACACACACACACACACACACACACACACACACACACACATCACACACATCACACACACACTACACACACGCACACGCACACGCACACGCACATCACACATCACACATCACACACACAAAGCTAACGGCTGTGTGTTCATCAGGTCTGTAATGGCCTGTATATATGCAGGGTTTCATATTTCAATCATTACCATGGTGAGCCTGGTTTAAATTGGTAGTTTAAGAGTTGAAATTGGAAAGTGACTGTCATGTCTGCATGAAGACCCACATTTAAATCCAGTTGGAAAATGAAAAGGGGCCTGGGCTGGCTCTCTGGCTCTCTGGCTTGATGGCTCTCTGTCTCTCTTGGCTCTCTGTCTCTCTGGCTTGATGGCTCTCTGTCTCTCTGGCTTGATGGCTCTCTGGCTCTCTGTCTCTCTGGCTTGATGGCTCTCTGTCTCTCTGTCTCTCTGGCTTGATGGCTCTCTGTCTCTCTGTCTCTCTGGCTTGATGGCTCTCTGACTCTCTGGCTCTCTGTCTCTCTGGCTTGATGGCTCTCTGTCTCTCTGTCTCTCTGGCTTGATGGCTCTCTGTCTCTCTGTCTCTCTGTCTCTCTGTCTCTCTGGCTTGATGGCTCTCTGTCTCTTTGGCTTGATGGCTCTCTGTCTCTCTGTCTCTCTGTACTAACAGTTCTATTTTTCCTGCTGTGAGCTGTCTGTCTCATGTATAACGGTAATGATTTCCCTGCTGTGAGCTGTCTGTCTCATGTATAACAGTAATGATTTCCTTGCTGTGAGCTGTCTGTCTCATGTATAACAGTTCTATTTTCCCTGCTGTGAGCTGTCTGTCTCATGTATAACGGTAATGATTTCCTGCTGTGAGCTGTCTGTCTCATGTATAACAGTAATGATTTCCTGCTGTGAGCTGTCTGTCTCATGTATAACGGTAATGATTTCCCTGCTGTGAGCTGTCTGTCTCATGTATAACAGTTCTATTTTCCCTGCTGTGAGCTGTCTGTCTCATGTATAACGGTAATGATTTCCTGCTGTGAGCTGTCTGTCTCATGTATAACAGTAATGATTTCCTGCTGTGAGCTGTCTGTCTCATGTATAACGGTAATGATTTCCCTGCTGTGAGCTGTCTGTCTCATGTATAACAGTTCTATTTTCCCTGCTGTGAGCTGTCTGTCTCATGTATAACGGTAATGATTTCCCTGCTGTGAGCTGTCTGTCTCATGTATAACGGTAATGATTTCCCTGCTGTGAGCTGTCTGTCTCATGTATAACAGTAATGATTTCCCTGCTGTGAGCTGTCTGTCTCATGTATAACGGTAATGATTTCCCTGCTGTGAGCTGTCTGTCTCATGTATAACAGTTCTATTTTCCTGCTGTGAGCTGTCTGTCTCATGTATAACGGTAATGATTTCCCTGCTGTGAGCTGTCTGTCTCATGTATAACAGTAATGATTTCCTGCTGTGAGCTGTCTGTCTCATGTATAACGGTAATGATTTCCCTGCTGTGAGCTGTCTGTCTCATGTATAACAGTTCTATTTTCCTGCTGTGAGCTGTCTGTCTCATGTATAACGGTAATGATTTCCCTGCTGTGAGCTGTCTGTCTCATGTATAACGGTAATGATTTCCCTGCTGTGAGCTGTCTGTCTCATGTATAACAGTAATGATTTCCCTGCTGTGAGCTGTCTGTCTCATGTATAACGGTAATGATTTCTCTGCTGTGAGTTGTTACTTTTGCCACTTCAATCAAAAGGTGCCTAACAAAACAGTCACCCCATAGACACATGTTTACTTTGTGAAGTGGACTGGATGTGATCTCTGTGGGAATTGAACCCACCACCTTGGCATTGCAAGGCTAGTGACAATGCCTGTCACAACTGTAATGGTTTTCCTCCTCTTCGTCCGAAGAGGAGGGAAGGATCGGAGGACCAATATGCGGCGTGGTAAGTGTCCATGGTTCTTTCAATAAGAAAATACTCAACATGAACAACTGACTACAAAAAACAATAAACGTGGAACGAACGAAAACCCAAACAGTACCGTGTGGTGAAAAAACACAGACACGGAAACAAACACCCACAAACACACAGTGAAACCCAGGCTACCTATGTATGATTCTCAATCAGAGACAACTAATGACACCTGCCTCTGATTGAGAACCATACTAGGCCGAAACATAGAAATACCCAAATGATAGAAAAACAGACTGCCCACCCCAACTCACGCCCTGACCATACTAAATAATGACAAAACAAACATAGACTGCCCACCCAACTCACGCCCTGACCATACTAAATAATGACAAAACAAACATAGACTGCCCACCCCAACTCACGCCTGACCATACTAAATAATGACAAAACAAACATAGACTGCCCACCCCAACTCACGCCCTGACCATACTAAATAATGACAAAACAAAGGAAATAAAGGTCAGAACGTGACATAACTCAACCACACAGGACCAGTATTGGCATTGTAATACATGCAGTCCTAGTGGTACAGTTCTGCAGAACAGATAATGAGTATTACAGAAGTGATTATCAGAGTGTATAAGAGCAATGCTGCTTCTATGGGGGTCAGAGTAAGGACAAGAGCAGAGCGGAGGAGGAAACACTTCATTATGTTGTCCCCTGAATCAACGATTCATTATTGGTACTGTGAGGAACATCTTCCATCGCATTGTTAAATGTCACACAGCTATTCAGCTGCTGCTGTAATGACTGTGGGTGTGTGTGTGTGTGTGTCTGTTTGTGTCTGTTTGTGTGTGTGTGTGTGTGTGTGTCTGTTTGTGTGTGTGCGTGTCTGTTTGTGTGTGTGTATGTCTGTTTGTGTGTGTGTGTCTGTCTGTTTGTGTGTGTGTGTCTGTTTGTGTGTGTGTGTATTTGTGTTTGTGTGTGTGTGTCTGTGTGTGTGTGTGTGTCTTTTGTGTGTGTGTGTGTGTCTGTTTGTGTGTGTGTGTATGTCTGTTTGTGTGTGTGTGTCTGTTTGTGTGTGTGCTTGTCTGTTTGTGTGTGTGTGTGTGCGTTTGTGTGTGTGTGTTGTGTTTGTGTTTGTATGTGTGTGTGTGTTTGTGTTTGTGTTTGTATGTGTGTGTGTTTGTGTTTGTGTGCTTGCGTGCGTTTGTGTGTGTGTGTGTGTGTGTTTGTGTTTGTATGTGTGTGTGTTTGTGTGTAATGTAAGGATGGTCATGTTTGAGGAAGTCTTAACAGATTGTATAGTCATTGAGAACTACAGGCTTGTGTCCTGAATCCTGAATGGCACCCTATTCCTTACATAGTGAACCACTTTTGACCAGGGCCCATAGGGTTCTAGTCAAATGTAGCGCACTATATAGGGAACAGAGAACCATTTATGATGCAGAATGGTTTGTGAAGCTCATGTTAATATTTATTTGCTGTTGTAAGCATTTTCCTTCCTTCCCTTCTGTTCTCATTGGCTCATTGACTGATTTCCATGTGGATAATACCTGGCTAGTAGTGGTTCCTGGGATGAAAGCATGTGAAGGAATTAGAAACAGATTGGGTAGAGGGTGAGAAATACTTTAGAGAGAAGGAGAGACCAAGGGATTCAAAAATAGACAGACAGAGAGATAGAGAGAGAACGAGACAGATAAATATATTGGGGAAATGCTCTGCATTATCATTAACAACAGACTCGTACATTTCTTTCAGTGAAAACAATGTACTGAGCAAATGTCAAATTGGCTTTTCACTAGTTACCATATGACAGACCACGTATTCACCCTGCACACCCTAATTGACAAACAAACAAAACAAAAGACAAGTCTTCTTATGCTTTGTTCATTTCAAAAAGCTTTTGACTCACTTTGGCATGAGGGTCTGCTTTACAAATTGATGGAAAGTGGTGTTGGGGGAAAAACACATGAAAATATAAAATATATGTACACAAACAACGCATGAGGTTAAATTTGGCCAAAAAACACACATTTCTTCCCTCAAGGCCATGGGGTAAGACAGGGATGCAGCTTAAGCCCCACCCTCTTCAACATATATATCAGCGAATTGGCGAGGGCACTAGAACAGTCTGCAGCACTTTCGGCCTCACCCTCCCTAGAATCTGAAGTCAAATGTCTGTTTGCTGATGATATGGTTCTTCGTCCCCCAACCAAGGATGGCCAACAGCAGCACCTAGAACTTCTGCACAGATTCTGTCAGACCTGGGCCCAGACAGTAAATCTCAGTAAGACAAAAATAAAGTTGCCAGGACCACAAATACAAATTCCATCTAGACACCGCGTTCTAGAGGAAACAAAAAATGATACGTACCTCGTCCTAATCAGGTAACTTCCACAAAGCTGTGAACAATCTGAGAGACACGGTAAGAAGTGGTCTTCTATGTCATCAAAAGGAACATAACATTTGACATACCAAATAGGATCTGGCTAAAAATACTTGAATCAATTATAGAACCCATTTCCCTTTATGGTTGTGAGATCTGGGGTCCGCTCACCAACCAAGAATTCACAAAAATGGACCAACACCAAATTGAGACACTGAATGCAGAATTCTGCTAAAATATCCACTGTGTACAAACGTAATAGTCAAAATAATGCAGAGCAGAATTAGGCTGATATCCGCTAATGATCAAAATCCAGAAAAGAGCTGTTAAATTTGACATCCACCTAAAGAAGTGGATTCCCAAACCATCCATAACAAAGCCATCACCCACAGAGAGATAAACTTTAGAAGAGTCCCTAGGAATTTGGGTCCTGGGACTCTGGTCAGAACACAAACACACCTCCCAGAGCCCCAGGACAGCAACACAATTAGACTCAATCCAATCATGAGAAAAAAAAAAAGATAATTACTTACATATTGGAAATAATTAACAAAAAACTAGAATGTTATTTGGCCCCCCTAGCAGAGAATACTCAGGCAGAATACCTGACCACTGACTGGACCCAAACTTACAGAAACCTTTCACTATGTAGGCAGACCTGGCTCTCCAGAGAAGACAGGCTATATGGAAACTGAGCTGCACTTCCTAACCTCCTGCAAAATGAATGACCATATGAGAGACACATATTTCCCTCAGATTGCACAGATCCACAAAGAATTTGAAAACAAATCCAATTGTTCTAAACCTCTATATCTACTGGGTGAAATACCACAGTGTGCATCACAGCAGCAAGATGTTTGTTTTTCACTTTTATTTATT
>NW_027006043.1:87500-122500 GCF_036934945.1 Oncorhynchus masou masou | reverse complement strand
GCCTGTCAGAGCATGAATCACTGGCTCTATTCAGATCAGCCAGCAGATCCACGTCTTGTCCATGTTCAATAGGATGGTTGCTGCACGCAACACACACACACACACACACTCTCTCACACACACACACACACACACACACACACACACACACACACACACACACACACACACACACACACACACACACACACACACACACACACACACACACACACACACACACACACACAGGTTTTGTCTGTGTTGGATGCACGGCAGCAAGCTGGGTTGTACTGGGACAGTTTCAGCAGCCAGGGGAATATACCAGGCCAGGATAACTGTTGCCGTTTGGGCAGGCGGGCTGGTGTGCGGGCAGGATGGCGGAGGGAGGGCTGGCAGATTGACAGTTGCTTCCTGACATAGGGGGAGAACCAGGGATGTGTGTGTTTTCTGGTTTGTCAGAGTGTGTTTGAGAGAGAGGTTTGCGTTTGTGCCTGCATGTGTGTGTGTGAATATGAGACAGAGAGAGAGACAGAGACAGAGAGAGAGAGAGACAGAGACATAGACATAGACAGAGGGAGAGAGAGAGACAGAGAGACAGAGGGGAGAGGGAGAGAGAGAGAGACAGAGGGAGAGGAGAGAGAGAGAGACAGAGACAGAGGGAGAGAGAGAGACAGAGAGAAGGGAGAGGGAGAGAGAGAGACAGAGAGAGAGACAGACAGAGAGAGAGAGACAGAGACAGAGGGAGAGAGAGAGACAGAGAGACAGAGGGAGAGAGAGAGAGAGAGAGAGAGAGAGATGACTTGTGACCTGTTGCCACAAGAAAAGGGCAACCAGTGAAGAACAAACATCATTGTAAATACAACCCATATGTATTTTTATTTTATTTTCCCTTTTGTACTTTAACCATTTGTACATCGTTACAACACTGTATATATACATAATATGACATTTGACATGTCTTTAATCTCTTGGAACTTCTGTGAATGTAATGTTTACTGTTCATTTTTGTTTATTTCAATTTTGTTTATTTTCTACTTCACTTGCTTTGGCAAGATAGAATGATAGAGAGAGAGAGAGAGTATGATATAGAGATGGTATGATAGATAATATGAGAGATAGTGGTAGAGAGAGAGTATTTATTTATTTTATTTAACCTTTATTTAACCAGGTAGGCAAGTTGATAACAAGTTCTCATTTACAATTGCGACCAGAGGAAAGAGTGCCTCCTACTGGCCCTCCAACACCACTTCCAGCAGCATCTGGTCTCCCATCCAGGGACTGACCAGGACCAACGCTGCTTAGCTTCAGAAGCAAGCCAGCAGTGGTATGCAGGGTGGAATACTACTATCATAGTATGATAGAGAGTATGCTAGAGAGATAGTATGATAGAGAGAGTATATAGAGAATGTTAGAGCGAGTTTGATAGAGAGATAGTATGATAGAGGATGCTAGAGAGATAGTATGATAGAGAGAGTATGATAGAGATAGTATGATAGAGATGATATGATAGAGATATAGTATGATAGAGTATGATAGAGATATAGTATGATAGAGATATGGTAACATAGAGAGTATGATAGAGAGATGGTATGATAGAGAGAGAGTATGATAGAAAGATGGTATGATAGAGAGAGTATGATAGAGAGAGAGTATGATAGAGAGAGTATGATAGAGAGATGTATGATAGAGAGTGTCAGGACCCGGTTACGAACCTATGCTAGTGAGAAACAGTCACTTAACCAACTGAGCCACGATAGTCAGCAGAACCCAGAAGATGAGGCAGACACAGCAGTGATAAGACGGTGTATTTAATAAAGTAAAAAGGAGAAGTCCTTCAATACAAAAAATGGCAAATCCAAAAGGTGGTAGGAATAGCACAAAAAGCCTAAGAGATACTGAAACAAAAACAGAATTCCACAAGAGCATCCACCGAATCGACAAGAATACACAGAACACTAGGGCTGGGTGCTAACATACAAACACAGAGCATGCTGAGGGAAACTAAGTTTAAATACAATCAGAAATGAGGCACAGGTGCAAATAATAATGGGGAACAAGGGAAAAAACATAAGGTCAAAAGCACAATGGGGGCATCTGGTGACCAAAACCGGAACAACCTGGCCAAATCCTGACAAGAGAGATGGTATGATATAGAGTATGCTAGAGAGATAGTATGCTAGAGAGATAGTATGCTAGAGAGATAGTATGATAGAGAGAGAGTATGATAGAGAGAGAGTATGATAGTATGATAGATAGTATGACAGAGAGAGAGCATGATAGAGATATAGTATGATAGATAGTATGATAGAGAGATGGTATGGTAGAGTATGATAAAGAGATGGTATGGTAGAGAGAGAGTATGATAGATTATGCTAGAGATAGTATGCTAGAGATAGTATGCTAGAGAGATAGTATGATAGAGAGGTGGTATGATAGAGATAGTATGATAGAGAGAGATAGTATGCTAGAGAGAGATAATGATAGAGAGTATGATAGAGAGTATGCTAGAGAGAGTATGCTAGAGAGAGAGTATGATAGAGAGATAGTATGATAGAGAGATAGTATGATAGAGAGATGGTTTGATCGATAGAGATTATGATAGAGATAGTATGATAGAGAGAGTATGCTCGAGAGATATTATTCTAGAGAGAATGATAGAGGGAGAGTATGATAGAGAGATAGTTGTCTGCTTGTCTTTGTGTCAGATGGTGTTTTTCCTGTGTACACAAGAGAAGGGCACTGTGCAGCGCATGACAAGGAGCCGTTATGTGTGTGTGAGTCAGAACCGTTATGTCACTTTGACCTGTCTGCTGGTTATTGCTGTTGGGGTAGAAGACAGGTGAGTTGTTGCTATGGTGACCAGAGGGGGCCAGGCCTAGTATTGCAGGGAGATCAACCCAGATTGAAGGTGAAATTCAGGTTTTTGTAGGTCCCCAGGACGTTGGGAGACTCCGTCCAAACTGTCCACTGGGATGGAACCCGGTCTATAAAGACAAATCAGATGCTCAGACCACTGCACCATTCAGACACAATAGAATAAACAAGGAAAGTCAGAATTAATGGCTTAACTAAACCGTGGAGTTGTTTTTCTGAACTTGACGAATTTCAATTAATGCCTGAATTTAATTAACCCTATCCCAAACCTTCACCTTAACCCTGACCAATCAAAATTAATGCCTGAATTTAGCCCTAAGTCTAACAAATCGTAAATAATGAATTTCTGTTTGACTTAGCCAAGTCAAAATGAATGGATAAATCAAGGCAAGTCAAAACCAGCCACCAGACATTTAACATTTCGAGCACCTTCAAAATTTGGCGTTTCGAGAAACGTGGAAAAATATCTAATTGTGTAGTGAGACTGTGAGAGCTTGTAATTTTTTGTGTTCTGATAGTCTTTACAGCTGTTCTATTTCTGGTTTGGTTCAGGTCCAGTGGGGTTATGTTTAACCTCTCCCTGGTTCAGTGGGGTTATGTTTAACCTCTCCCTGGTCCTGTGGGGTTATGTTTAACCTCTCCTGGTCCAGTGGGGTTATGTTTAACCTCTCCCTGGTTCAGTGGGGTTACAGTGGGGTTATGTTTAACCTCTCCCTGGTCCAGTGTTACAGTGGGGTTATGTTTAACCTCTCCCTGGTTCAGTGGGGTTATGTTTAACCTCTCCCTGGTTCAGTGGGGTTATGTTTAACCTCTCCCTGGTTCAGTGGGGTTATGTTTAACCTCTCCCTGGTTCAGTGGGGTTATGTTTAACCTCTCCCTGGTCCAGTGTTACAGTGGGGTTATGTTTAACCTCTCTGGTCCAGTGGGGTTCCTCCCTGGTCCAGTGGGGTTACAGTGGGGTTATGTTTAACCTCTCCCCAGTGGGGTTGTGTTTAACCTCTCCCTGATCCAGTGTTACAGTGGGGTTATGTTTAACCTCTCCCTGGTCCAGTGTTACAGTGGGGTTATATTTAACCTCTCCCTGGTCCAGTGGGGTTCTGTTTAACAGGTCCAGTGGGGTTATGTTTAACCTCTCCCTGGTCCCTCTCCCTGGTCCAGTGGGGTTATGTTTAACCTCTCCCTGGTCCAGTGGGGTTATGTTTAACCTCTCCCTGATCAGTGTTACAGTGGGGTTATGTTTAACCTCTCTGTGATCCAGTGTTGCGCCACGCACACACACACACACACACACACACACACACACACACACACACACACACACACACACACACACACACACACCCCTCTCCACCCACACACACACACACACACACACACACACACACACACACACACACACACACACACACACACACACACACACACACACACACACACACACACACACACACAGACAGTGACCAGGTAATTGGTTTAATGTCTATCTGTGGAAACATAACATAGTTTACTAAAAAGACTATCATCTCGTCAGCTCATTTCTCTTCCCATAGAGACTCCCTAGATGTATCCCAAATGCCACCCTATGCCCTATATAGTGCACTACTTTGGACCCAATCCCTAAAGGCCCTGCCAGAAGCAGTATACTATATAGAGAGTAGGGGGCATTTTGGACACTGAGCCCCTGAGAACCCTGAGTCTCTCCCAGGCCAGCTGCTGCTGGGTGGCTCTCCTAACCTCTCCACATCACACACACACACACACACACACACAGACACACACACACACACACACACACACACACACACACACACACACACACACACACACACACACACACACACACTACTCCCTCTCCACACCAAACACGCACCCATTTCCCCTCAGCACAAATCTCTTTAATTCCATCATCTGTTGCCCATTGAGGCCGGCAATTTTGTCTTTATGCAGCACAGGACGGTGTACACAGAGGTGTCCGTTAGTGCTGCTTCTCTCTCCACATGAGATCACAACACGCCCTGTTTAAACCACATTATGTTACAGTACCCCTCAGCACTAAATCTCTTTCTTTCCCTCGAATTCCATCATCTGTTGCCGTGAAAGGCAGAATTGCACTTTTGGGATTATTCTATTGTTTCAATTGTCTGGCAAGCTCAATCAAGCGCAGCTGACGTGATTGAAAGAAAACAAAAGTACTTCTTGAACCCAGGTCTGTTCCAGCCATCCGGACGGTGACACACTCCAGAGGTGTCACGTCAAACCACATTGACTGCCACATTGACTGAAGCCTCACTGACTGAAACCACTCTGGATGAGATCCACACTGACTGAAGCCACAGACTGAAACCACATTGCCACATTACCCTGTTTAAACAGTTGGAAGATATACTGAAACCACAGTATGTTACAGTGACTGAAGCCACATTGACTGAAGCCACATTGACTGAAGCCACACTGACTGAAACCACATTGACTGAAGCTTGACTGAAGCCACACTGAGACTTCAAACCACATTGACTGAAGCCACATTGACTGAAACCACACTGACTGAAGCCACATTGACTGAAGCCACACTGACTGAAGCCACACTGACTGAAGCCAGACTGAAACCACATTGACTGAAACCACACTGACTGAAGCCACATTGACTGAAGCCACACTGACTGAAGCCACATTGACTGAAGCCACATTGACTGAAACCACATTGACTGAAGCCACATTGACTGAAGCCACATTGACTGAAGCCACATTGACTGAAGCCATTGACTGAAACCACATTGACTGAAGCCACATTGACTGAAACCACACTGACTGAAGCCACACTGACTGAAGCCACACTGACTGAAGCCACATTGACTGAAACCACATTGACTGAAACCACACTGAGACTGAAACCACATTGACTGAAACCACACTGAGACTGAAACCACTTTGAGACTGAAACCACATTGACTGAAGCCACACTGACTGAAGCCACACTGACTGAAACCACATTGACTGAAACCACATTGACTGAAGCCAAACTCTGAAACCACATTGACTGAAGCCACATTGACTGAAACCACATTGACTGAAACCACATTGACTGAAACCACATTGTGAAACCTCATTGACTGAAGCCACATTGACTGAAACCACATTGACTGAAACCACATTGACTGAAGCCACACTGACTGAAACCACATTGACTGAAACCACATTGACTGAAACCACATTGACTGAAACCACATGACTGAAACCACACTGAAACCACATTGACTGAAGCCACACTGACTGAAGACTGAAACACATTGACTGAAGCCACACTGACTGAAACCTCATTGACTGAAACCTCATTGACTGGCCTCATTGACTGAGCCACATTGAGGCTGAAACCACGTGAGACTGAACCACATTGAGACTGAAACCACATTGAGACTGAAACCACTGAGGCTGAAGCCACATTGAGACTGAAACCACATTGACTGAAGCCACATTGAGGCTGAAGCCACATTGAGACTGAAACCACACTGGCTGAAGCCACATTGAGACTGAAACCACATTGAGACTGAAACCACATTGACTGAAACCACACTGACTGAAACCACATTGAGGCTGACTATGAAATTACATTTCTCCAGCCAGGCTAGACCAGACTGCTCTCTCCGGCATAATGTAGAACGTGTGTGTGTGTGTGTGTGTGTGCGCGTGCGTGCGTGTGTGTGTGCGCGTGTGTGTGTGTGTATCGATGTGAATAGGTTGACCTATTAATGAGCAGCTGGAGGTAAAGGTTATGAGAGCTGGAGCGTGACTTCATATTGACATAATTACTGCCATCGTTTACAGATATGTTTAATTGATGTTATTTTAGGAGACTTGTAAGAGGTTAGCTGCACCAGGCAATGTATTTAATTCCTTGCTTCCAGATGTATTAAGCAAAACAAACACACACACACACGGACGCAAGCACGCACGCACAAAACAATGACTTGCACAAGTGGAAACACACACACGCATTTGCACACGCATTCAGGTGCACATGCACATGCACACGCACATACACACACACACACACACACACACACACACACACACACACACACACACACACACACACACACACACACACACACACACACACACACACACACACACACACACACAGACACACACACACAATAATTTGCACAAGCAGGAAAATAGGAAAAGATGACCTGAACTGTGTTTGGGAGATAATGAACATAGAGAACTTCCTGGTCCAGATCTGAGGTGAGGTCTATGTACTGTATGAGGTGAGGTCTATGTACTGTATGAGGTGACTACTGTACTGTATGAGGTGAGGTCTATGTACTGTATGAGGTGAGGTCTATGCTGTACTGTATGAGGTGAGGTCTATGTACTGTATGAGGTGAGGTCTATGTACTGTATGAGGTGAGGTCTACTGTACTATGTACTGTATGAGGTGAGGTCTATATACTGTATGAGGTGAGGTCTATGTACTGTATGAGGTGAGGTCTATGTACTGTACTGTATGTACTGTATGTGAGGTCTATGTACTGTACTATGTACTGTATGAGGTGAGGTCTATGTACTGTATGAGGTGAGGTCTATGTACTGTATGAGGTGAGGTCTATGTACTGTATGAGGTGAGGTCTATGTACTGTATGAGGTGAGGTCTACTGTACTGTATGAGGTGAGGTCTATGTACTGTATGAGGTGAGGTCTGTACTGTATGAGGTGAGGTCTATGTACTGTATGAGGTGAGGTCTATGTACTGTATGAGGTGAGGTCTATGTACTGTATGAGGTGAGGTCTATGTACTGTATGAGGTGAGGTCTATGTACTGTATGAGGTGAGGTCTATGTACTGTATGAGGTGAGGTCTATGTACTGTATGAGGTGAGGTCTATGTACTGTATGAGGTGAGGTCTATGTACTGTATGAGGTGAGGTCTATGTACTGTATGAGGTGAGGTCTATGTACTGTATGAGGTGAGGTCTATGTACTGTATGAGGTGAGGTCTATGTACTGTATGAGGTGAGGTGAGGTCTATGTACTGTATGAGGTGAGGTCTATGTACTGTATGAGGTGAGGTCTATGTACTGTATGAGGTGAGGTCTATGTACTGTACTGTATGAGGTGAGGTCTATGTACTGTATGAGGTGAGGTCTATGTACTGTATGAGGTGAGGTCTATGTACTGTATGAGGTGAGGTCTACTGTACTGTATGAGGTGAGGTCTACTGTACTGTATGAGGTGAGGTCTGTGTGTTGTACTGTATGAGGTGAAGTCTATGTGCTGTATGTGATGTCTATGTACTGTATGAGGTGAGGTTCTATGTACTGTATGAGGTGAGGTCTATGTACTGTATGAGGTGAGGTGAGTCTATGTACTGTATGAGGTGAGGTCTATGTACTGTATGAGGTGAGGTCTATGTACTGTATGAGGTGAGGTCTACTGTACTGTACTGTTTGAGGTGAGGTCTACTGTACTGTATGAGGTGAGGTCTATGTACTGTATGAGGTGAGGTCTATGTACTGTATGAGGTGAGGTCTATGTGCTGTATGAGGTGAGGTCTACTGTACTGTATGAGGTGAGGTCTATGTACTGTATGAGGTGAGGTCTATGTACTGTATGAGGTGAGGTCTATGTACTGTATGAGGTGAGGTCTATGTAGTGTATGAGGTGAGGTCTACTGTACTGTATGAGGTGAGGTCTATGTACTGTATGAGGTGAGGTCTATGTGCTGTATGAGGTGAGGTCTATGTACTGTATGAGGTGAGGTCTATGTACTGTATGAGGTGAGGTCTATGTACTGTATGAGGTGAGGTCTATGTACTGTATGAGTGAGGTCTATGTACTGTATGAGGTGAGGTCTATGTACTGTATGAGGTGAGGTCTATGTACTGTATGAGGTGAGGTCTATGTACTGTATGAGGTGAGGTCTATGTACTGTATGAGGTGAGGTCTATGTACTGTATGAGGTGAGGTCTATGTACTGTATGAGGTGAGGTCTATGTACTGTATGAGGTGAGGTCTATGTACTGTATGAGGTGAGGTCTATGTACTGTATGAGGTGAGGTCTATGTACTGTATGAGGTCTATGTACTGTATGAGGTGAGGTCTATGTACTGTACTGTGTTCTATGTACTGTATGAGGTGAGGTCTATGTACTGTATGAGGTGAGGTCTATGTACTGTATGAGGTGAGGTCTACTGTACTGTATGAGGTGAGGTCTACTGTACTGTATGAGGTGAGGTCTGTGTGCTGTACTGTATGAGGTGAGGTCTATGTGCTGTATGAGGTGATGTCTATGTACTGTATGAGGTGAGGTCTATGTACTGTATGAGGTGAGGTCTATGTACTGTATGAGGTGAGGTGAGGTCTATGTACTGTATGAGGTGAGGTCTATGTACTGTATGAGGTGAGGTCTACTGTACTGTATGAGGTGAGGTCTACTGTACTGTACTGTATGAAGTGAGGTCTACTGTACTGTATGAGGTGAGGTCTATGTAGTGTATGAGGTGAGGTCTATGTACTGTATGAGGTGAGGTCTATGTGCTGTATGAGGTGAGGTGTACTGTACTGTATGAGGTGAGGTCTATGTACTGTATGGTGAGGTCTATGTACTGTATGAGGTGAGGTCTATGTACTGTATGAGGTGAGGTCTATGTAGTGTATGAGGTGAGGTCTACTGTACTGTATGAGGTGAGGTCTATGTACTGTATGAGGTGAGGTCTATGTACTGTATGAGGTGAGGTCTATGTACTGTATGAGGTGAGGTCTACTGTACTGTATGAGGTGAGGTCTACTGTACTGTACTGTATGAGGTGAGGTCTATGTGCTGTATGAGGTGAGGTATATGTACTGTATGAGGTGAGGTCTGTGTGCTGTATGAGGTGAGGTCTACTGTACTGTATGAGGTGAGGTCTATGTACTGTATGAGGTGAGGTCTATGTACTGTATGAGGTGAGGTCTACTGTACTGTATGAGGTGAGGTCTATGTACTGTATGAGGTGAGGTCTATGTACTGTATGAGGTGAGGTCTATGTACTGTATGAGGTGAGGTCTATGTACTGTATGAGGTGAGGTCTACTGTACTGTACTGTATGAGGTGAGGTCTATGTACTGTATGAGGTGAGGTCTACTGTACTGTATGTATGGTGAGGTCTATGTACTGTATGAGGTGAGGTCTATGTACTGTATGAGGTGAGGTCTACTGTACTGTACTGTATGAGGTGAGGTCTATGTACTGTATGAGGTGAGGTCTATGTACTGTATGAGGTGAGGTCTACTGTACTGTATGAGGTGAGGTCTACTGTACTGTACTGTATGAGGTGAGGTCTGTGTGCTGTATGAGGTGAGGTCTATGTACTGTATGAGGTGAGGTCTATGTACTGTATGAGGTGAGGTCTATGTACTGTATGAGGTGAGTCTATGTACTGTATGAGGTGAGGTCTACTGTACTGTATGAGGTGAGGTCTACTGTACTGTATGAGGTGAGGTCTATGTACTGTACTGTATGAGGTGAGGTCTATGTACTGTATGAGGTGAGGTCTATGTACTGTATGAGGTGAGGTCTATGTACTGTATGAGGTGAGGTCTACTGTACTGTATGAGGTGAGGTCTATGTACTGTATGAGGTGAGGTCTATGTACTGTATGAGGTGAGGTCTATGTGAGGTCGGGCGGCAGGGTAGCCTAGTGGTTAGAGTGTTGGACTAGTAACCGGAAGGTTGCAAGTTCAAACCCCGAGCTGACAAGGTACAAATCTGTCGTTCTGCCCCTGAACAGGCAGTTAACCCACTGTTCCTAGGCCGTCATTGAAAATAAGAATGTGTTCTTAACTGACTTGCCTGGTTAAATAAAGGTAAAATAAATAAAATAAAAAATGTGCTATATGGGGTGAGGTCTATGTGCTATATGGGGTGAGGTCTATGTGCTGTATGGGGTGAGGTCTGTTTGTGTTTAGTTGTTTTTTTATTAAACATGAATCTCAATAGCCACGCCGCATTTTGGTCCGACTCTCTTTCACATGAAGAAAACCGTTACATATCTAGTCTAATACATTATTACTGTGTTCAGTGTAGTGTTGTATCTAGTCTAATACATTATTACTGTGTTCAGTGTAGTGTTGTATTTAGTCTAATACATTATTACTGTGTTCAGTGTGGTGTTGTATTTAGTCTAATACATTATTACTGTGTTCAGTGTGGTGTTGTATCTTGTCTAATACATTATTACTGTGTTCAGTGTAGTGTTGTTTCTAGTCTAATACATTATTACTGTGTTCAGTGTAGTGTTGTATCTAGTCTAATACATTATTACTGTGTTCAGTGTAGTGTTGTTTCTAGTCTAATACATTATTACTGTGTTCAGTGTAGTGGTGTATCTAGTCTAATACATTATTACTGTGTTCAGTGTAGTGTTGTATCTAGTCGAATACATAATTACTGTGTTCAGTGTAGTGTTGTATCTTGTCTAATACATTATTACTGTGTTCAGTGTAGTGTTGTATCTAGTCTAATACATTATTACTGTGTTCAGTGTGGTGTTGTATCTAGTCTAATACATTATTATTGTGTTCAGTGTAGTGTTGTATCTAGTCTAATACATTATTACTGTGTTCAGTGTAGTGTTGTATCTAGTCTAATACATTATTACTGTGTTCAGTGTAGTGTTGTATCTAGTCTAATACATTATTACTGTGTTCAGTGTAGTGTTGTTTCTAGTCTAATACATTATTACTGTGTTCAGTGTAGTGTACATGTTTCTAGTGTAATACATTATTATTATTACTGTGTTCAGTGTAGTGTTGTTTCTAGTCTAATACATTATTACTGTGTTCAGTGTAGTGTTGTATCTAGTCTAATACATTATTACTGTGTTCAGTGTAGTGTTGTATCTAGTCTAATACATTATTACTGTGTTCAGTGTAGTGTTGTATCTAGTCTAATACATTATTACTGTGTTCAGTGTAGTGTTGTATCTAGTCTAATACATTATTACTGTGTTCAGTGTAGTGTTGTATCTAGTCTAATACATTATTACTGTGTTCAGTGTAGTGTTGTATCTAGTCTAATACATTATTACTGTGTTCAGTGTAGTGTTGTATCTAGTCTAATACATTATTACTGTGTTCAGTGTAGTGTTGTATCTCGTCTAATACATTATTACTGTGTTCATTGTAGTGTTGTATCTCATCTAATACATTATTACTGTGTTCAGTGTAGTGTTGTATCTAGTCTAATACATTATTACTGTGTTCAGTGTAGTGTTGTATCTAGTCTAATACATTATTACTGTGTTCATTGTAGTGTTGTATCTCATCTAATACATTATTACTGTGTTCAGTGTAGTGTTGTATCTAGTCTAATACATTATTACTGTGTTCAGTGTAGTGTTGTATCTAGTCTAATACATTATTACTGTGTTCAGTGTAGTGTTGTATCTAGTCTAATACATTATTACTGTGTTCAGTGTAGTGTTGTATCTAGTCTAATACATTATTACTGTGTTCAGTGTAGTGTTGTGTAATACATTATTACTGTCAGTGTGGTGTCTAAATACATTATTACTGTGTTCAGTGTGGTGTTGTATCTAGTCTAATACATTATTACTGTGTTCAGTGTGTGGTGTATCTCGTCTAATACATTATTACTGTGTTCAGTGTAGTGTTGTATCTAGTCGAATACATTATTTCTGGTGTAGTAAGGAAACATAAGGTGTGAAACATCCAGCTTCATAAAACCATGATACATACTTCATATTTCCTGGCTTTTTACTCGAAGAGCAGCAGGACGATGTTGAAATTACACATTAGTCATATTCATCAAGATAAATACATAGATCCTTTAAATGAAGTGTGATTGACAAGGTGTTTGCCAGTCGGCGCCTGGACCTTAAACCAATTCAATTCAAGGGCTTTATTGGCATGGGTAACATGTGTTAACATTGCCAAAGCAAGTAAGGTAGATAATATATCAAGTGAAATAAACAATAAAAATTAACAGTAGACATCACACATACAGAAGTTTCAAAACAATAAAGACATTACAAATGTCATATTATATATATATATATACAGTGTTTTTACAATGTACAAATGGTTGAGGACACAAGATAAAATAAATAAGCATAGATATGGGTTGTATCTGTTTAGACTGGGATGGAGTGGGACATTTCTGTAGTGCAGAACATTGTGCAAAGGGCACAAAATACCGTAATCCTCATTGTAATCTTAACCAGAGATGAGTCAATTGACCAATGCAAATATATTGAATAGCAATAAGGCACGAGGGGGTGTGGTATATGGCCAATATACCTCAGCTAAGGGCTGTTCTAAGGCACGACGCAACGTGGAGTCCCTGGATACAGCCCTGAGCCGTGGTGTATTGGCCACATACCACAAACCCCAGAGGTGCCTTACTGCTGTTATAAACTGGTTATCAACGTTATTAGAGCAGTACAAGTAAATGTTTTGTCATACCTGTGGTATACGGTCTGATATACCACGGCTGTCAGCCAATCAGCATTCAGGGCTCGTACCACCCAGTTTATAAGACCCTTTATAACCCACAGCGTCCTATGGAATCTCTGGTCAGAATAGAGGGAATAGAGTGTTCAACCAGACAGTGATGATGTCACTGATACCCCTTGTAGCAAACAACAACAGGACACAATGATATGGGTTTAGTTTCTGCTAACACCGAGGCGGATCAGGTGTGGTGTTTTGATATGAGGATGTGATTGAGAGGGACTGGGGCCAAGTGCACCTCTGTGATGTCATCAACTCGCTCACCATCTATTGTTAATCCCTCAGATAATCCTCATCCTGAGATGATCCTGGGATTTCAGACACCTCATATTTATGACAACAATGGTCAGGAGAGCAGCATCTTGACTCTCTCTCTCTCTGTCTCTCTGTCTCTCTCTGTCTCTGTCTCTCTCTCTCTCTCTCTCTCTCTCTCTCTCTCTCTCTGTCTCTGTCTCTGTCTCTCTGTCTCTCTGTCTCTCTCTCTCTCTCTCTCTCTCTCTCTCTCTCTCTGTCTCTGTCTCTCTGTCTCTGTCTCTCTGTCTCTCTCTCTCTCTCTCTCTCTGTCTCTCTGTCTCTCTCTCTCTCTCTCTCTCTCTGTCTTTCTCTCTGTCTCTCTCTCTCTTCTCTTTCTCTCTCTCTCTCTGTCTCTCTCTGTCTCTCTCTCTTCTCTTTCTCTTTCTTTCTTTCTCTCTTTCTGTCTCAAATCTGTAATCTCTCAATTCTAGGTCTCTGGATTCTCTCAGTTCTCTCTTGTGTCTCTCTCTGTCTCTCTTTCTGTCTCTCCTCCACCCCTCTCAATTCAAGGGCTGCTAATCTCTCTCTCTGGTGGTCTCTCTCTCTCTCAATTCAAGGGGCTTTCCATCCTCTCTCTCTCTCTCTCTTAATCTCTCTCTCACTAGCCTTTCTTTATAGTCTTTCTGTCTCAAATCTGTAATCTCTGGAAATTGCTAGGTCCTGGATTATTCCAGTTGAACCCAGTTTATCCCCTCAGACAGCCCACCCAGTCCCACCTCCACCCCTTGGTGTGGGAGCAGGCTGCTAATCTGCAGTGTGTCTGGTGGTGGTAACACACTATAGACTGAGTGGTGCTTAGAGAGTAAAGTCCATCCATCTCTGATGTACAGGGTTTAATGGAGGCTATGGCCAGATCCCATAGACATACTGTAACAGACTATAGACACACTGTAACAGACTATATACATACTGTAACAGACTATAGACATACTGTAACAGACTATAGACATACTGTAACAGACTATAGACATACTGTAACAGACTATAGACATACTGTAACAGACTATAGACATACTGTAACAGACTATAGACATACTGTAACAGACTATAGACATACTGTAACAGACTATGGACATACTGTAACAGACTATAGACATACTGTAACAGACTATAGCCAGACCCCATAGACACACTGTAACAGACTATAGCCAGATCCCATAGACATACTGTAACAGACTATAGACATACTGTAACAGACTATAGACATACTGTAACAGACTATAGACATACTGTAACAGACTATAGACATACTGTAACAGACTATAGACATACTGTAACAGACTATCTGATGTCTTAACGTAGACAAACTGTAACAGACTGGTGGGCTGATGTCTTAACATAGACACTGTAACAGACTGGTGGGCTGATGTCTTAACATAGACACACTGTAACAGACTGGTGGTCTGATGTCTTAACATAGACACACTGTAACAGACTGGTGGTCTGATGTCTTAACATTAACATAGACACACTGTAACAGACTGGTGGTCTGATGTCTTGGCATTAACATAGACACACTGTAACAGACTGGTGGTCTGATGTCTTAACATAGACACATTGTAACAGACTGGTGGTCTGATGTCTTAACATAGACACACTGTAACAGACTGGTGATCTGATGTCTTAACATTAACATAGACACACTGTAACAGACTGGTGGTCTGATGTCTTGACATTAACATAGACACACTGTAACAGACTGGTAGTCTGATGTCTTAACATAGACACATTGTAACAGACTGGTGGTCTGATGTCTTAACATTAACATAGACACACTGTAACAGACTGGTGGGCTGATGTCTTAACATTAACATAGACACACTGTAACAGACTGGTGATCTGATGTCTTAACATTAACATAGACACACTGTAACAGACTGGTGGTCTGATGTCTTAACATAGACACACTGTAACAGACTGGTGGTCTGATGTCTTAACATAGACACACTGTAACAGACTGGTGGTCTGATGTCTTAACATAGACACACTTGTAACAGACTGATGGTCTGATGTCTTAACATAGACACACTGTAACAGACTGGTGGTCTGATGTCTTAACATAGACACACTGTAACAGACTGGTGGTCTGATGTCTTAACATTAACATAGACACACTGTAACAGACTGATGGTCTGATGTCTTAACATAGACACACTGTAACAGACTGGTGGTCTGATGTCTTAACATAGACACACTGTAACAGACTGGTGGTCTGATGTCTTAACATTAAAATAGACACACTGTAACAGACTGGTGGTCTGATGTCTTGACATTAACATAGACACACTGTAACAGACTGGTGGTCTGATGTCTTAACATTAACATAGACACACTGTAACAGACTGATGGTCTGATGTCTTAACATAGACACACTGTAACAGACTGGTGGTCTGATGTCTTAACATAGACACATTGTAACAGACTGGTGGTCTGATGTCTTAACATTAACATAGACACACTGTAACAGACTGGTGGTCTGATGTCTTAACATAGACACATTGTAACAGACTGGTGGGCTGATGTCTTGACATTAACATAGACACACTGTAACAGACTGGTGGTCTGATGTCTTGACATTAACATAGACACACTGTAACAGACTGGTGGTCTGATGTCTTAACATTAACATAGACACACTGTAACAGACTGATGGTCTGATGTCTTAACATAGACACACTGTAACAGACTGGTGGTCTGATGTCTTAACATAGACACATTGTAACAGACTGGTGGTCTGATGTCTTAACATTAACATAGACACACTGTAACAGACTGGTGGTCTGATGTCTTAACATAGACACATTGTAACAGACTGGTGGTCTGATGTCTTAACATTAACATAGACACACTGTAACAGACTGGTGGTCTGATGTCTTAACATAGACACATTGTAACAGACTGGTGGGCTGATGTCTTGACATTAACATAGACACACTGTAACAGACTGGTGGTCTGATGTCTTGACATTAACATAGACACACTGTAACAGACTGGTGGTCTGATGTCTTAACATTAACATAGACACACTGTAACAGACTGGTGGTCTGATGTGTTAACATGTAACAGGTCCATTAACCAGCCCAGTCGCTGGTATAGCTGCTATATAATTGGATTCCTTCTTGTCACATCTTAACACTTCACTGTTTCATTATTCCATCTCCTGAGCAAGTGGCAAACCTCAACTTTTGTTCCCCCTCTCCTTCTCCTCCTCCTCTTCCTCTTCCTTCTCTTCCTTCTCTTCCTCTTCCTCCTTCTCTTCTTTCTCCTCTTTCTCTTCCTCCTTCTCTTCGTTCTTCTCTTCCTTATCCTCCTCTTCCTTCTCGTTCTACTTCTTCTCCTCCTCCTCTTCCTCCTCCTTTTTCTTGTTTTGATCATGGCCTTCCTGGAATCCTGTCTCTTCAGATCTGTCTGGGTAGAGGATACAGACATGTAGCCTGGTCCCAGATCTGTTTGTGCTTTTGCCATTGTCATTGTCAAGCTAAACATGACATGACAATTCCATAAGGAGTTGTCAAGAGAGCAGAAACAGACTGGCACCTAGGCTAACAGACATGAGCACTGTCTCAAACGTTTTGACTAGTTTCCTTGTCTTCAGATACAGTATGTGTCTGGGGTATAGTATATAGACATGGGTTGCTTCTCAATAGTCTTTACTAGTTTCCTTGTCTTCAGATCTGTGTATGGGGTATATAATATAGACATGGGTTGCTTCTCAATAGTCTTTACTAGTTTCATTGAGTTTTGTCCTACCTTCCTCTCCATACCTCCTTCTCAAAATTCCAGAGTGAAGGGATCAGAGGATTGGAGATGGATTCTCTCCTTGAATCTTGCCCTACCTTCCTCACCTGTTGGGAGACACAGGTAGGATGGGAGGAGAGGAAGGGATAGGATGGGAGGAGAGGAAGAGAGGGAAGGATGGATGGGAGGAGAGGAGGATGAGGAGGAAAGGAAGATGATGGGAGAGGAAGAGAAGGAAAAGGATGGGTGGAGAGGGGATGGGAGGAGAGGAGGATGAGGAGGAAAGGATGATGAGAGGATGCAGGAGAGGAGGAGGGAGGAGGATGATAGGAAAATGAGGGAGAGAAGAGGATGGGAGGAGAGGATGGAGGAGAGGAAGAGGTTGGAGGAGAGATGAGGAGGAGGAGAGGAAGAGGATTGGAGGAGAGGAAGAGGGAAGAGGATTGGAGGAGAGGAAGAGGAGGAGAGGAAAAGGATTGGAGGAGAGGAAGAGGAGGAGAGGAAAAGGATTGGAGGAGAGGAAGAGGAGAGGAAAAGGATTGAGGAGAAGAAGAGGAGGAGGAGAGGAAGAGGAGGTGAGGAAAATTATGGGGGGAGATGAGAAGGATGGGAGGAGAGGAAGAGGAGGACGAGAGGAAGAGGAGGAGGAGAGGAAGAGGAGGAGGAGAGGAAGAGGAGGAGGAGATGAAAAGAAAAGGAGAGTATTTACAACAGACAGGATGGACTCTGAGCTGAATAAGACACTTACTAGCTCTGATTATAACCACTAGTTTACCTCTCAAAGCCTCCCAACTCTACATAAAACTTTTCCCCCCACAGAAGTCATTTGCAATATTTCCACACATTAGATGAAGTCTGTACACGCGGAACAGAGTACACATGGCTGGGGAATTGAGAAGTGCAAATCATTCCCTCATGTGGAAAGACTGCAATTAACTGGAGATGTCGTCCTTTGTAGAATATAATTGAGTTCAGGAGGAAATGAATGTCTCTAATCCAACTATGCCTCAAACGGACTGAGTTCTGTCTGTCTGTGGCACCCTAGTCCCAAATTGTACCCTATATTCACTATGTAGTGCACTACTTTTGGTCGAACGTAGTGCTCTACGTATGGGATAGGGTGCCATTTTGGACACACACTGTCCGTCTGTCAACCAATGTTCACTCATCCCAAAACCTCCTGTCCTATTTGTTTATGCCGGGAGACTATTCCGTTTAGACAGTATTCCTCATGCAGGCAGGTGGACGGGCTGGCGGGCGGCTGCCTGCCTCCGCTATGCTGCCTGGATGCCCACCTGTGTGTGTGTGTGAGAAGCTCACACAGGCTTGAAAAGGATGTGCTGTACTGTCCATACGGATAGGTCTGAGCATCCCCACACGTTACAGACCAACTACTGTAGTGACACGTTACAGACCAACTAGTGTAGTGACACGTTACAGACCAACTACTGTAGTGACACGTTACAGACCAACTACTGTAGTAACACGTTACAGACCAACTACTGTAGTGACACGTTACGGACCAACTAGTGTAGTGACACGTTACAGACCAACTACTGTAGTGACACGTTACAGACCAACTACTGTAGTGACACGTTACAGACCAACTAGTGTAGTGACACGTTACAGACCAACTAGTGTAGTGACACGTTACAGACCAACTACTGTAGTGACACGTTACAGACCAACTACTGTAGTGACACGTTACGGACCAACTAGTGTAGTGACACGTTACAGACCAACTACTGTAGTGACACGTTACGGACCAACTACTGTAGTGACACGTTACGGACCAACTAGTGTAGTAACACGTTACAGACCAACTAGTGTAGTGACACGTTACAGACCAACTACTGTAGTGACACGTTACAGACCAACTACTGTAGTGACACGTTACGGACCAACTACTGTAATGACACGTTACGGACCAACTACTGTAGTGACACGTTACGGACCAACTACTGTAATGACACGTTACGAGCAACTACTGTAGTGACACGTTACGGACCAACTACTGTAGTGACACGTTACGGACCAACTACTGTAGTGACACGTTACGGACCAACTACTGTAGTGACACGTTACGGACCAACTACTGTAATGACACGTTACAGGACCAACTACTGTAGTGACACGTTACAGACCAACTACTGTAATGACACGTTACAGACCAACTACTGTAATGACACGTTACAGACCAACTACTGTAGTGACGTTACAGACCAACTACTGTAATGACACGTTACGGACCAACTACTGTAGTGACCACGTTACAGACCAACTACTGTAATGACACGTTACGGACCAACTAGTGTAGTAACACGTTACAGACCAACTACTGTAGTGACACGTTACAGACCAACTACTGTAGTGACCGTTACAGACCAACTAGTGTAATGACACGTTACAGACCAACTAGTGTAGTGACACGTTACGGACCAACTACTGTAATGACACGTTACAGACCAACTAGTGTAGTGACACGTTACGGACCAACTACTGTAGTGACACGTTACGGACCAACTAGTGTAGTGACACGTTACGGACCAACTACTGTAATGACACGTTACAGACCAACTACTGTAATGACACGTTACGGACCAACTACTGTAATGACACGTTACAGACCAACTAGTGTAATGACACGTTACGGACCAACTAGTGTAATGACACGTTACAGACCAACTACTGTAATGACACGTTACAGACCATCTAGTGTAATGACACGTTACAGACCAACTAGTGTAGTAACCAACTACTGTAGTGACACGTTACAGACCATCTAGTGTAATGACTTACAGACCATCTAGTGTAATGACCGTTACAGACCAACTACTGTAGTGACACGTTACAGACCAACTACTGTAGTGACACGTTACAGACCAACTACTCTACACTTTACAGACCAACTAGTGTAATGACACGTTACAGACCAACTACTGTAGTGACACGTTACAGACCAACTACTGTAGTGACACGTTACAGACCAACTACAGACTAGTGTAATGACACGTTACAGACCAACTAGTGTAATGACACGTTACAGACCAACTACTGTAGTGACACGTTACAGACCAACTACTGTAGTGACACGTTACAGACCAACTAGTGTAATTACACTTTACAGACCAACTACTGGAATGACACGTTACAGACCAACTACTGTAACTGTACAGTTTGAACGGTTGTTCATTGATGTAGTATTTTTCTGTAATAACACACAGTAGTAATACTATGTCATAATGTAACACTGATGACATAAAGACACACTAGTGTCGTCACTTTGCCAGTTCACTGACAGTAGCGTGTACTCTGCCTTACAAGAAACCTCTGGTCCACATTTATGAAGCTCCATCTTTTTCTTGACAGCACAATGTTGCTTAAAATATCAACGAGACAACCTAACCATTAACATAGTGTTTCACCCCAATTTGTTGGGTCACTGACAATCACAATCACACCTCCTTCACCCACCTGTCTCTCTCTCTCTCTCTCTGTCTAACCATTTATTACCCTACGTTCTCTTGCCTCAGATGTGTGAATTGTGAATTACCCCCTTTTCACCATCACCACCCTCGGGCGAGCGTCTTCAAGACATCGTTTCCTGGAAATGTCAAAGCGTTTTAAGGCACTCAAATATCGTCTGCTGTCACTGCGAACAAACGGGATGAGTGCCGACCTTAAAGTGCTGGGGATAAACGAGTCCACTTACAACACAATCCCTTTTTCTTCCTGTCTAATTCCTCTCCATCAGTGGCCAGCTCTCTTCTTTCATCTCTGGGTCTGTCCCAAATGCCACCCTGTTCCCTTTATAGTGCACTACTTTTGACCGGGGCCCCATAGGGATCTTCATCAAAAGTAGTACACTATCCAGGGAACAGGGTGCCATTTGGAATGCAAGCACCTGAGCCCTTTTTGTTTTAACACTCTTACTGAGAGGTGAGGGGTGCTGGGGTCAATGCTGTCACTTGTACATCACTTCAGATTGTGTGTGTGTGTGTGTGTGTGTGTGTGTGTGTGTGTGTGTGTGTGTGTGTGTGTGTGTGTGTGTGTGTGTGTGTGTGTGTGTGTGTGTGTGTGCGCTACAGAGGAAATGAACTGTCCAAAGCCCTCTTTACAGGTCTTAGATGTGTGTGTGTGTGTGTTTGCTAGCTAGGAAATGAACTGTCCTAACTCCTATTTGAGGGTCTTAGATGACCCTACTGCAGTCACAGCAGGACTACTTAGAGGACATTCACTCTGACCACGGCTCAAGCTTGTTGTTGTAAACACTGACCAGTAATCAGCCTATGGCAGAGGGTGGTCAGCCGGTTTCGGTCACCCTCCATGTTTCATCACAGAGTTGACAGGCACAGACAGTGTTTGTGTGAGGCCTTGTGGTGGTGGTTCAGTCAGAGGTTCATTGCTCTGTTTTCCCCTGGACTGGTGATGTCCATGTCAGCCTTGAGAACTCAGATCTCCATGGTGATGGAATCAGAATGAACTAGTTTACTCTAATTCTGATCCACTCAACTTCTGACTGGGGTTCAAACTGTCTAGTCTTCTGGTTGTAACGGACTGGGGTTCAAACTGTCTAGTCTTCTGGTTGTAACTGACTGGGGTTCAAACTGTCTAGTCTTCTGGTTGTAACTGACTGGGGTTCAAACTGTCTAGTCTTCTGGTTGTAACTGACTGGGGTTCAAACTGTCTAGTCTTCTGGTTGTAACTGACTGGGGTTCAAACTGTCTAGTCTTCTGGTTGTAACTGACTGGGGTTCAAACTGTCTAGTCTTCTGGTTGTAACTGACTGGGGTTCAAACTGTCTAGTCTTCTGGTTGTAACTGACTGGGGTTCAAACTGTCTAGTCTTCTGGTTGTAACTGACTGGGGTTCAAACTGTCTAGTCTTCTGGTTGTAACTGACTGGGGTTCAAACTGTCTAGTCTTCTGGTTGTAACTGACTGGGGTTCAAACTGTCTAGTCTTCTGGTTGTAACTGACTGGGGTTCAAACTGTCTAGTCTTCTGGTTGTAACTGACTGGGGTTCAAACTGTCTAGTCTTCTGGTTGTAACTGACTGGGGTTCAAACTGTCTAGTCTTCTGGTTGTAACTGACGGGTTCAAACTGTCTAGTCTTCTGGTTGTAACTGACTGGGGTTCAAATCGTCTAGTCTTCTGGTTGTAACTGACTGGGTTTCAAACTCTCTAGTCTTCTGGTTGTAACTGACTGGGGTTCAAACTGTCTAGTCTTCTGATTGTAACTGACTGGGGTTCAAACTGTCTAGTCTTCTGGTTGTAACTGACTGGGGTTCAAACTGTCTAGTCTTCTGGTTGTAACTGACTGGGGTTCAAACTGTCTAGTCTTCTGGTTGTAACTGACTGGGGTTCAAACTGTCTAGTCTTCTGGTTGTAACTGACTGGGGTTCAAACTGTCTAGTCTTCTGGTTGTAACTGACTGGGGTTCAAACTGTCTAGTCTTCTGGTTGTAACTGACTGGGGTTCAAACTGTCTAGTCTTCTGGTTGTAACTGACTGGGGTTCAAACTGTCTAGTCTTCTGGTTGTAACTGACTGGGGTTCAAACTGTCTAGTCTTCTGGTTGTAACTGACTGGGGTTCAAACTGTCTAGTCTTCTGGTTGTAACTGACTGGGGTTCAAACTGTCTAGTCTTCTGGTTGTAACTGACTGGGGTTCAAACTGTCTAGTCTTCTGGTTGTAACTGACTGGGGTTCAAACTGTCTAGTCTTCTGGTTGTAACTGACTGGGGTTCAAACTCTCTGGTCTTCTGGTTGTAACTGACTGGGGTTCAAACTCTCTGGTCTTCTGGTTGTAACTGACTGGGGTTCAAACTGTCTAGTCTTCTGGTTGTAACTGACTGGGGTTCAAACTCTCTGGTCTTCTGGTTGTAACTGACTGGGGTTCAAACTGTCTAGTCTTCTGGTTGTAACTGACTGGGGTTCAAACTCTCTGGTCTTCTGATTGTAACTGACTGGGGTTCAAACTGTCTAGTCTTCTGGTTGTAACTGACTGGGGTTCAAACTGTCTAGTCTTCTGGTTGTAACTGACTGGGGTTCAAACTGTCTGGTCTTCTGGTTGTAACTGACTGGGGTTCAAACTCTCTGGTCTTCTGGTTGTAACTTTTCACTGCAGACGTCTCACACTCCAATCACAGACACATGGCAACACTAGGCATTGTTCTAAACAACACATTTGCTGTTATCAGACGAACCAGACATGACAAGCTGAAGAACATCATGCTGTTTTTTACAGAGACATCACATAATCACACATTCTCTTTTCTTCTCACAGTCAAAATATCACATAGCTAATAATCACTCTCTCTTCTGTTGTTGCCAGCTCGGAGGATTCTAACCAGCAACCTTTCAGGCTACCTGCTCTTTACCGCTAGGCTACCTGCCCTAAACCGCTAGGCTACCTGCCCTTTACCGCTAGGCTACCTGCCCTTTACCGCTAGGCTACCTGCCCTTAACCACTAGACTACCTGCCCTAAACCGCTAGGCTACCTGCCCTAAACCGCTAGGCTACCTGCCCTTTACCACTAGACTACCTGCCCTTAACCACTAGGCTACCTGCCCTTAACCACACCTTCTCTTTACCGCTAGGCTAACCTGCCTTTTACCACTAGGCTACCTGCCCTTTACCACTAGGCTACCTGCCCTTAGCCACACCTTTTCTTTACCGCTAGGCTAACCTGCCTTTTACCACTAGGCTACCTGCCCTTAACCACTAGGCTACCTGCCCTTTAACGCTAGGCTACCTGCCCTTAACCACTAGGCTACCTGCCCTTAACCACTAGGCTACCTGCCCTTAACCACTAGGGTACCTGCCCTTTACCACTAGGCTACCTGCCCTTAACCACTAGGCTACCTGCCCTTAACCACACCTTCTCTTTACCGCTAGGCTAACCTGCCTTTTACCACTAGGCTACCTGCCCTTTACCACTAGGCTACCTGCCCTTAACCACTAGGCTACCTGCCCTTTAGCGCTAGGCTACCTGCTCTTAACCACACCTTCTCTTTACCGCGAGGCCCTAACCCTTGGGGACTACTATCACACTGTAATATAGATAATGACAGCCCCTAACCCTTGGGGATTACTGTACCATCACACTGTAATATAGATAATGACAGCCCCTAACCCTTGGGGATTACTGTACCATCACACTGTAATATAGATAATGACAGCTCCTAACCCTTGGGGATTACTGTACCATCACACTGTAATATAGATAATGACAGCCCCTAACCCTTGGGGATTACCATCACACTGTAATATAGATAATGACAGCCCCTAACCCTTGGGGATTACCATCACACTGTAATATAGATAATACATTTACATTACATTTAAGTCATTTAGCAGACGCTCTTATCCAGAGCGACTTACAAATTGGTGAATTCACCTTCTGACATCCAGTGGAACAGCCACTTTACAATAGTGCATCTAAATCATTTAAGGGGGGGTGAGAAGGATTACTTTATCCTATCCTAGGTATTCCTTGAAGAGGTGGAGTTTCAGTTGTCTCCGGAAGGTGGTGATTGACTCCGCTGTCCTGGCGTCGTGAGGGAGTTTGTTCCACCATTGGGGGCCAGAGCAGCAAACAGTTTTGACTGGGCTGAGCGGGAACTGTACTTCCTCAGTGGTAGGGAGGCGAGCAGGCCAGAGGTGGATGAACGCAGTGCCCTTGTTTGGGTGTAGGGCCTGATCAGAGCCTGGAGGTACTGCGGGGCCGTTCCCCTCACAGCTCCGTAGGCAAGCACCATGGTCTTGTAGCGGATGCGAGCTTCAACTGGAAGCCAGTGGAGAGAGCGGAGGAGCGGGGTGACGTGAGAGAACTTGGGAAGGTTGAACACCAGACGGGCTGCGGCGTTCTGGATGAGTTGTAGGGGTTTAATGGCACAGGCAGGGAGCCCAGCCAACAGTGAGTTGCAGTAATCCAGACGGGAGATGACAAGTGCCTGGATTAGGACTTGCGCCGCTTCCTGTGTGAGGCAGGGTCGTACTCTGCGGATGTTGTAGAGCATGAACCTACAGGAACGGGCCACCGCCTTGATGTTAGTTGAGAACGACAGGGTGTTGTCCAGGATCACGCCAAGGTTCTTAGCGCTCTGGGAGGAGGACACAATGGAGTTGACAACCGTGATGGCGAGATCATGGAACGGGCAGTCCTTCCCCGGGAGGAAGAGCAGCTCCGTCTTGCCGAGGTTCAGCTTGAGGTGGTGATCCGTCATCCACACTGATATGTCTGCCAGACATGCAGAGATGCGATTCGCCACCTGGTCATCAGAAGGGGGAAAGGAGAAGATTAATTGTGTGTCGTCTGCATAGCAATGATAGGAGAGACCATGTAAGGTTATGACAGAGCCAAGTGACTTGGTGTATAGCGAGAATAGGAGAGGGCCTAGAACAGAGCCCTGGGGACACCAGTGGTGAGAGCGCGTGGCGAGGAGACAGATTCTCGCCACGCCACCTGGTAGGAGCGACCTGTCAGGTAGGACGCAATCCAAGCGTGGGCCGCGCCGGAGATGCCCAACTCGGAGAGGGTGGAGAGGAGGATCTGATGGTTCACAGTATCGAAGGCAGCCGATAGGTCTAGAAGGATGAGAGCAGAGGAGAGAGAGTTAGCTTTAGCAGTGCGGAGCGCCTCCGTGATACAGAGAAGAGCAGTCTCAGTTGAATGACTAGTCTTAAAACCTGACTGATTTGGATCAAGAAGGTCATTCTGAGAGAGATAGCGGGAGAGCTGACCAAGGACGGCACGTTCAAGAGTTTTGGAGAGAAAAGAAAGAAGGGATACTGGTCTGTAGTTGTTGACATCGGAGGGTCGAGTGTAGGTTTTTTCAGAAGGGGTGCAACTCTCGCTCTCTTGAAGACGGAAGGGACGTAGCCAGCGGTCAGGGATGAGTTGATGAGCGAGGTGAGGTAAGGGAGAAGGTCTCCGGAAATGGTCTGGAGAAGAGGAGGAGGATAGGGTCAAGCGGGCAGGTTGTTGGGCGGCCGGCCGTCACAAGAAGCGAGATTTCATCTGGAGAGAGGGGAGAAAGAGGTCAGAGCACAGGGTAGGGCAGTGTGAGCAGAACCAGCGGTGTCGTTTGACTTAGCAAACGAGGATCGGATGTCGTCGACCTTCTTTTCAAAATGGTTGACGAAGTCATCTGCAGAGAGGGAGGGGGGGGGGGAGGAGGATTCAGGAGGGAGGAGAAGGTGGCAAAGAGCTTCCTAGGGTTAGAGGCAGATGCTTGGAATTTAGAGTGGTAGAAAGTGGCTTTAGCAGCAGAGACAGAGGAGGAAAATGTAGAGAGGAGGGAGTGAAAGGATGCCAGGTCCGCAGGAGGCGAGTTTTCCTCCATTTCCGCTCGGCTGCCCGGAGCTCTGTTCTGTGAGCTCGCAATGAGTCATCGAGCCACGGAGCGGGAGGGGGGAGGACCGAGACGGCCTGGAGGATAGGGGACATAGAGAGTCAAAGGATGCAGAAAGGGAAGAGAGGAGGGTTGAGGAGGCAGAATCAGGAGATAGGTTGGAGAAGGTATGAGCAGAGGAAGAGATGATAGGATGGAAGAGGAGAGAGTAGCGGGGAGAGAGAGCGAAGGTTGGGACGGCGCGATACCATCCGAGTAGGGGCAGTGTGGGAAGTGTTGGATGAGAGCGAGAGGAAAAGGATACAAGGTAGTGGTCGGAGACTTGGAGGGGAGTTGCAATGAGGTTAGTGGAAGAACAGCATCTAGTAAAGATGAGGTCGAGCGTATTGCCTGCCTTGTGAGTAGGGGGAAGGTGAGAGGGTGAGGTCAAAGAGGAGAGGAGTGGAAAGAAGGAGGCCGAGAGGAATGAGTCAAAGGTAGACGTGGGGAGGTTAAAGTCGCCCAGGACTGTGAGAGGTGAGCCGTCCTCAGGAAAGGAGCTTATCAAGGCATCAAGCTCATTGATGAACTCTCCGAGGGAACCTGGAGGGCGATAAATGATAAGGATGTTAAGCTTGAAAGGGCTGGTAACTGTGACAGCATGGAATTCAAAGGAGGCGATAGACAGATGGGTAAGGGGAGAGAGAGGGAATGACCACTTAGGAGAGATGAGGATCCCGGTGCCACCACCCCGCTGACCAGAAGCTCTCGGGGTGTGCGAGAACACGTGGGCGGACGAAGAGAGAGCAGTAGGAGTAGCAGTGTTATCTGTGGTGATCCATGTTTCCGTCAGTGCCAAGAAGTCGAGGGACTGGAGGGAGGCATAGGCTGAGATGAACTCTGCCTTGTTGGCCGCAGATCGGCAGTTCCAGTTAATGACAGCCCCTAACCCTTGGGGATTACCATCACACTGTAACATGGATAATGACAGCCCCTAACCCTTGGGGATTACCATCACACTGTAATATAAATAATGACAGCCCCTAACCCTTTGGGTTTACCATCACACTGTAATATGGATAATGACAGCCCCTATCCCTAGGGGATTACATCACACTGTAATATAGATAATGACAGCCCTTAACCCTTAGGGATTACCATCACACTGTAATATGGATAATGACAGCCCCTAACCCTTGGGGATTACCATCACACTGTAATATAGATAATGACAGCCCCTATCCATTGGGGGATTACCATCACACTGTAATATGGATAATGACAGCCCCTAACCCTTGGGGATTACTGTACCATCACACTGTAATATGGATAATGACAGCCCCTAACCCTTGGGATTACCATCACACTGTAATATAGATAATGACAGCCCCTATCCCTTGGGGATTACCATCACACTCTAATATAGATAATGACAGCCCTTATCCCTTGGGTATTACCATCACACTGTAATATAGATAATGACAGCCCCTAACCCTTGGGGATTACCATCACACTGTAATATGGATAATGACAGCCCCTAACCCTTGGGGATTACCATCACACTGTAATATAGATAATGACGGCCCCTATCCCTTGGGGATTACCATCACACTGTAATATAGATAATGACAGCCCCTATCCCTTGGGGATTACCATCACACTGTAATATAGATAATGACAGCCCCTAACCCTTGGGGATTACCATCACACTGTAATATAGATAATGACAGCCCCTATCCCTTGGGGATTACCATCACACTGTAATATAGATAATGACAGCCCCTATCCCTTGGGGATTACCATCACACTGTAATATAGATAATGACAGCCCCTAACCCTTGGGGATTACCATCACACTGTAATATAGATAATGACAGCCCCTATCCCTTGGGGATTACCATCACACTGTAATATAGATAATGACAGCCCCTATCCCTTTGGGAATTACCATCATGGCCACCTAATCATCCCCAGCTTCCAATTGGCTCATTCATCCTCTCTCCACTTTAACTCTTCCCCAGGTCGTTGCTGTAAAATACAATGTGCTTCCCAAACTCAGTCCTGGGTGCATGTTTAGTTTTTTGCCCTAACACTACACTGCTGATTCAAATAATGAACTCATCAGCAAGCTTTGATTATTATAATGAGCTGTGTAGTGCTCGGGCAAAAAACATGCACCCATTGCGTTCCCCAGGACTGAGTTTGGGAAACACTGATTTACCTGGTAAAATAAGGGTCAATAAATATAACAAATACATATTTTATTTTATAACTGACTGTTGATGTAATCAGTAACCCTAAGCGCTGCAATGTAGATGACTATAAACACACACACACACACACTCACACTCACACTCACACTTAACACTCACTCACAGGAGAGAGAGAGACAACGAGAGAGCACATTCCGTTACTGTAGGGTGTGTGACATCATGTTTGGTCTAGTGGACTGGACCTCCGTCCCTAATTGCACCCTATTCCTTACATAGTGCACTACTTTTGGCCAGAGCTCTATGGGCCCTGGTCAAAACAAGGGCACTATAAAGAGCATATGGTTCCATTTGGGATGCATCCCTATGAGGCCAGGCAGCAGCAGGCTGAAGTGAACACTCAGCACATCCCAGCACAACTATAACACTGAACTCTACAGTGTCCCAAATGACACCCTGTTCCCCATATAGTGCACTACTTTTGACCAGGGCCCCATAGAGCTATAATTTAGGGAATAGGTTGGCATTTGGGACCCACAGGGATGGTTCCCTCCATTTGTTTTCCTTCAACTCCGGGGGGAGATTGTCTTTTTCTCTTTTTTTTTGGAGTGCAGATGAGAGTTTAATAATCACAAAGCATTTATCATCACCACCACTGTAGCCATTTCAGCATCCACACTCTGTGTTTGTTGGGAGGAGACATTGGTATTTAAACAACAGCAACATCAGCACAAAAGCATCCCGAAACATCTGGTACAGTGTGGTCCATAGTCTGCCTGGTCCACAGTCTGCCTGGTCCATAGTCTGCCTGGTCCACAGTCTGCCTGGTCCATAGTCTGCCTGGTCCACAGTCTGCCTGGTCCATAGTCTGCCTGGTCCACAGTCTGCCTGGTCCATAGTCTGCCTGGTCCACAGTCTGCCTGGTCCATAGTCTGCCTGGTCTATAGTCTGCCTGGTCCACAGTCTGCCTGGTCCATAGTCTGCCTGGTCCACAGTCTGCCTGGTCCATAGTCTGCCTGGTCCACAGTCTGCCTGGTCCACAGTCTGCCTGGTCCATAGTCTGCCTGGTCCACAGTCTGCCTGGTCCACAGTCTGCCTGGTCTATAGTCTGCTGGTCCATAGTCTGCCTGGTCCACAGTCTGCCTGGTCCATAGTCTGCCTGGTCCATAGTCTGCCTGGTCTATAGTCTGCTGGTCTATAGTCTGCCTGGTCCACAGTCTGCCTGGTCTATAGTCTGCCTGGTCTATAGTCTGCCTGGTCCACAGTCTGCCTGGTCCATAGTCTGCCTGGTCCACAGTCTGCCTGGTCTATAGTCTGCCTGGTCTATAGTCTGCCTGGTCCACAGTCTGCCTGGTCTACAGTCTGCCTGGTCCATAGTCTGCCTGGTCCATAGTCTGCTGGTCCATAGTCTGCCTGGTCCATAGTCTGCCTGGTCTATAGTCTGCCTGGTCTATAGTCTGCCTGGTCTATAGTCTGCCTGGTCTATAGTCTGCCTGGTCTATAGTCTGCTGGTCTATAGTCTGCTGGTCCATTGTCTGCCTGGTCTATAGTCTGCCTGGTCTATAGTCTACCTGGTGTATAGTCTGCCTGGTCTATAGTCTGCCTGGTCTATAGTCTGCCTGGTCTTTAGTCTGCCTGGTCTATCGTCTGCTGGTCCATAGTCTGCCTGGTCTATAGTCTGCCTGGTCTATAGTCTGCCTGGTCCATAGTCTGCCTGGTCTATAGTCTGCCTGGTCTATAGTCTGCCTGGTGTATAGTCTGCCTGGTCTATCGTCTGCCTGGTCTATAGTCTGCTGGTCTATAGTCTGCTGGTCCATAGTCTGCCTGGTCTATAGTCTGCCTGGTCTATAGTCTGCCTGGTCTATAGTCTGCCTGGTGTATAGTCTGCCTGGTCTATAGTCTGCCTGGTGTATAGTCTGCCTGGTCTATAGTCTGCCTGGTCTATAGTCTGCCTGGTCTATAGTCTGCTGGACCATAGTCTGCCTGGTATATAGTCTGCCTGGTCCATAGTCTGCCTGGTCTATAGTCTGCCTGGTCTATAGTCTGCCTGGTGTATAGTCTGCTGGTCTATAGTCTGCCTGGTCTATAGTCTGCTGGTCTATAGTCTGCCTGGTCTACAGTCTGCCTGGTCTATAGTCTGCTGGTCCATAGTCTGCCTGGTCTATAGTCTGCCTGGTCCATAGTCTGCCTGGTCCATAGTCTGCCTGGTCTATAGTCTGCCTGGTTTATAGTCTGCTGGTCTATTGTCTGCCTGGTCTATAGTCTGCCTGGTCTATTGTCTGCCTGGTGTATAGTCTGCCTGGTGTATAGTCTGCCTGGTCTATAGTCTGCCTGGTCCATAGTCTGCCTGGTCTATAGTCTGCCTGGTCTATAGCCTGCCTGGTCTATAGTCTGCCTGGTCTATAGTCTGCCTGGTCTATAGTCTGCTGGTCCATAGTCTGCCTGGTCTATAGTCTGCCTGGTCCATAGTCTGCCTGGTCTATAGTCTGCCTGGTCTATAGTCTGCCTGGTCTATAGTCTGCTGGTCTATAGTCTGCCTGGTCTATAGTCTGCCTGGTCCATAGTCTGCCTGGTCTATAGTCTGCCTGGTCTATTGTCTGCCTGGTGTATAGTCTGCCTGGTGTATAGTCTGCCTGGTGTATAGTCTGCCTGGTGTATAGTCTGCCTGGTCCATAGTCTGCCTGGTCTATAGTCTGCCTGGTCTATAGTCTGCCTGGTGTATAGTCTGCCTGGTCTATAGTCTGCCTGGTCTATAGTCTGCTGGTCCATAGTCTGCCTGGTCCATAGTCTGCCTGGTCTATAGTCTGCCTGGTCTATAGTCTGCCTGGTGTATAGTCTGCCTGGTGTATAGTCTGCCTGGTCTATAGTCTGCCTGGTCCATAGTCTGCCTGGTCTATAGTCTGCCTGGTCTATAGTCTGCTGGTCCATAGTCTGCCTGGTCCATAGTCTGCCTGGTCCATAGTCTGCCTGGTCTATAGTCTGCCTGGTCTATAGTCTGCCTGGTCTATAGTCTGCTGGTCTATAGTCTGCCTGGTCTATAGTCTGCCTGGTCCATAGTCTGCCTGGTCTATAGTCTGCTGGTCTATAGTCTGCCTGGTCTATAGTCTGCTGGTCTATAGTCTGCTGGTCCATAGTCTGCCTGGTCTATAGTCTGCCTGGTCTATAGTCTGCCTGGTCTATAGTCTGCCTGGTCCATAGTCTGCTGGTCCATAGTCTGCCTGGTCTATAGTCTGCTGGTCCATAGTCTGCCTGGTTTATAGTCTGCCTGGTCCATAGTCTGCCTGGTCTATAGTCTGCCTGGTCTATAGTCTGCCTGGTGTATAGTCTGCCTGGTCTATAGTCTGCCTGGTCTATAGTCTGCTGGTCCATAGTCTGCCTGGTCCATAGTCTGCCTGGTCTATAGTCTGCCTGGTCTATAGTCTGCCTGGTGTATAGTCTGCCTGGTGTATAGTCTGCCTGGTCTATAGTCTGCCTGGTCCATAGTCTGCCTGGTCTATAGTCTGCCTGGTCTATAGTCTGCCTGGTGTATAGTCTGCCTGGTCTATAGTCTGCCTGGTCTATAGTCTGCTGGTCCATAGTCTGCCTGGTCCATAGTCTGCCTGGTCCATAGTCTGCCTGGTCTATAGTCTGCCTGGTCTATAGTCTGCCTGGTCTATAGTCTGCTGGTCTATAGTCTGCCTGGTCTATAGTCTGCCTGGTCCATAGTCTGCCTGGTCTATAGTCTGCTGGTCTATAGTCTGCTGGTCTATAGTCTGCCTGGTCTATAGTCTGCCTGGTCCATAGTCTGCCTGGTCTATAGTCTGCTGGTCTATAGTCTGCTGGTCTAAAGTCTGCTGGTCCATAGTCTGCCTGGTCTATAGTCTGCTGGTCCATAGTCTGCCTGGTCCATAATCTGCCCGGTTTCCTCTTATTATGTTAACAATAATAGCTATGGAGATGGTAGCTATGGAGATGGTAGCTATGGAGAGCGTCCAGAACACAGAGTAGGATACACCTTAGCCAAATACAGCTTCGCCAAATACATTTCAACTCAGTCTTTCACAATTCCTGACATCTAAACCTAGTAAAAATTCCCTGTCTTTAGGTCAGTTAGGATCACCATTTTATTTTGAGAATGTGAAATAAAAACAGAATAATTGTAGAGATAATGATTTATTTCAGTTTTTATTTCTTTCATCACATTCCCAGTGGGTCAGAAGTTGACATATATTCAATAAGTTGGGTGACTTTTGTCCCATTCCTCCTGACAGAGCTGGTGTGAATAAGTCAGGCTTGTAGGCCTCCTTGCTCGCACACGCTTTTTCAGTTCTGTCCACACATTTTCTATACGATTGAGGTCAGGGCTTTGTGATGGCCACTCCAGTACCTTGACTTTGTGGTCCTTAAGCCATTTAGTCACAACTTTGGAAGTGTGCTTGGGGTCTGTCACGTTCGTCTTCCTCTTCATCTGAAGAGGAGAGGCGAAAGGATCAAAAGACCAAAATGCTGTGTGATGTGTGTTCATGTTGAATGTTTTAATTAAAGAAAGAACTGAACACAGAAACACTATACAAAAACCAGTAAACAAAATAACAACCGTGAAGCTAATGCGAGCTGCACTGAAACAAGTCATCAACATAGACAATCACCCACAAACACACAGTGCAACCCAGGCTACCTCAGTATGATTCTCAATCAGAGACAACTAATCACACCTGCCTCTGATTGAGAACCATACTAGGCCGAAACATAGAAATCCCAAATCATAGAAAATCAAACATAGACTGCCCACCCCAACTTACGCCCTGACCATACCAAATAAAGACAAAACAAACAGACTGCCCACCCAACTCACGCCCTGACCATACTAAATAAAGACAAAACAAAGGAAATAAAGGTCAGAACGTGACAGTTTCTAGATTTTTGATTTCTAGAAAGTTTTTTACTATTTTTTTGTTTTATTATTTTGATCAACGGTGAGCTCACCCATGATGTGATGAATTATAAATAGTAATGGCTATTTAACTAATTCATGTTGTAGTTTCTGTCAGGGATCGTACACTACATGGATCATACACTACATGGATCGTACACTACAGGGATCGTACACTACATGGATCGTACACTACAGGGAACCTACACTACAGGGAACGTACACTACAGGGATCGTACACTACAGGGATCGTACACTACAGGGATCGTACAGGGATCGTACACTACAGGGATCGTACACTACAGGGAACCTACACTACAGGGATCGTACACTACAGGGATCGTACACTACAGGGAATGTACACTACAGGTTTTGTACACTACAGGTTTCGTACACTACAGGGATCGTACACTACAGGGATCGTACACTACAGGGATCGTACACTACAGGGAACCTACACTACAGGGATCGTACACTACAGGGATCGTACACTACAGGGAATGTACACTACAGGTTTCGTACACTACAGGTTTCGTACACTACAGGGATCGTACACTACGGGGATCGTACACTACAGGGATCGTAAACTACAGGGATCGTACACTACAGGGATCGTACACTACAGGGATCGTACACTACAGGGAATGTACACTACAGGTTTCGTACACTACAGGTTTCGTACACTACAGGGATCGTACACTACAGGGATCGTACACTACAGGGATCGTACACACGAGCTCCTGCTCCATAGACCCCGTGTTCAATCCCAGCTCATAGCACTTGTTTTGAGTTCTTTATCTACTGATGTCCTGGGGACCAGCAAAAGCGTGCCCGTTTCAACTTAAATCTGGACTGGTCTCTCTGAGTCACCCCCGGGGTCCATCTGCATCCATTTGCAAGTTACTGTTTAGTTCCCTCTGTCCCTCTGAGGTAATTATTGATTTGAAGGGAGTTGGATTCCATATACGATTGGTTCTGTCATCTGTCTCTAAAGACAACGGCTTGGATGGAGGAAGATGGAGTATTTGTTTACAAGTGTGTGTGTGTGTGTGTGTGCGTGTGCATGTGTGTGTGTGTGAGGAGGGGTGTGTGTGTGTGTGTGTGTGAGGAGGGGGGAAGCGTGTGTGTGTGTGTGTGTGTGTGTGTGT